>NW_027104119.1:0-22567 GCF_902728285.1 Clytia hemisphaerica | reverse complement strand
TCTTTTGGCAAACGCATGCGCGTAAGCAAAATTTACAAAATTTCAATGATATGCGGGCGCTAAAAATGGAAATTCACCTTTTTTTTCGTCTAGCCGCTATTCCACCATGTTTAGCCTCTGGAATGTTTCAACTTTGAAAATTTCGTGAAAATTAGCATTTTTTGAGAAGAAGTCGTTGCAATGTCGATCTTTCGCAAATTTAAAAACCCACTTTCCCTTGGAAAAAATTGACGTTTTTTGTTTTTTTGGGACCATTGAGGCAAAAGGTACCTGTTCACCGCAAAAATTCCAAAAGTTGACGAAGTGGTCAGACATCGGCTGATTCCTGCTCTGGGTGGTGGTCACATCATCAACGTAAAGACCACATGTTGCCTCACACGTCTTGGTGGTTTGGGATAAAGATCTTCGAAGAAGAAGCTGAAACACTTCAGATCGATGAAACGCCACAACAACTCTTCAAAATCAGATTCTGGGTTCGAATGACGAGAATCAAAAGACCAGAAGTCAGCTTCGCAAAGAACGAGATCTACGAGATCAAGGCAAACTTCAACAACTTCTGAACGAATCCGATGAATCAACCAAACGAAAGATGGAAACCCTCAACCAAAAGGGGGTTTCAAACTGGCTGACGGTGCTTCCGAAAGACGAGAGTTACGAACTATCAAACAAGAATTCTGGGACGCTACGTATTCGATACGATTGGCCCTATAGAATCCCGACCATTGTCGGTGGCGAAATTCGATGCTCAGCCCTCTCGTGTAAGAAGGGTGGCTTCATACTTGCCGTCACACGAATTCGTGACATCACGCAAAGCTGCTAAACGAAGTTTGCGTCGACGTACGAAAAGAACCTATCTGGCTTCCCATCGGTAATGAAGATCTCCCGAATCCGCTAACAAAAGCAGAGAAGCAAGACCTTGATATCAGCGCACTTAACTTTTGGACGAATGGTCAACGAGCATCTTTGACGTAAGGGTTTTTACCTTTTTGCTCAGCGACACATCAATTCCAAAGTTGAGAATTGCTTGAAGACGAACGAAAACGAGAAGAAGCGTATGTACTGAAGAACGCGTTCGACAATCCGAAAATGGAACATTCACACCAATCGTTTTGCGCTAACGGTGCAATGGGCGTGGAATGTATTCGGTTCTATCAACGACTATCCGAGTTGTGGCCGACAAGCGAAAGGTTCCCCAGTCAATCGTGACGAATAAATTGAGAACATTGATTTGCTTTCCACTTTTACGTTCAACCGAAGGTGTTTACGTGGATCACGGGGAAAAATATTCACCCCAAAAACATTTATAGATTATTATTTTACTTTTTATCTTTCGAGTCTTTTCAGTTTCTTGTCGTTCTGGTCTTTTCAGGTTGTTTTTTGTGTGTGTGGCCCACTTTTTGGGTTTTTTTTTTTTATATAGTGCAATATATATAAAAGTATTACCCAGGAAAATTAAATTGTATATATCTTCTTTTGTGTTTAGTTAAAATAATTATCATAATATATGCTAAAAAAAATCTCAAAAAAAAAAAAAAAAAAAAAAAAAAAAATTCCAAAATTCGCGAATTGACCGTTGAAAACATTAGGGGTAAAGGGACCCAATGACGTCACGGTATTGGGAAAAACTTCAAAATGCGATATCTCGAGTTTGAAGAAGAGTTGGGAGGTCGTTGATCCCTCATTTTATCGAGAATTTTATGGGGAATGAGATGGGAAGGTTTTATAACGCTTGAGTAGGACTTTCGATTTCGGCTGAATTTTTAGCCATTTTCAGTTGATGACGTCATCAAAACTAAAAAAATGCGATAACTAGAGATTGGAAAGGAGTAGGGAGGTCGTTGACCCCTCATTCTATCAGAAATTTATTGAGGAATAAGATGGGAGGGTTTATAAGGCTTGAGTAGGACTTTCAAGTTTGGCTGAATCTTTAGCCATTTTCAGTTGATGACGTCATCAAAACATAAAAAAATGCGATAACTTGAGATTGCAAAGGAGTTTGGAAATGGCTAACCACTTATCTGATCAGACGATTTATCGAGAATGCAATGAGAGGGGTTCAATAAGGCTTTAGGACGACTTTAAATAAAAATTGGTTAACATTTGGGTAAGTGGTGTGAGAAAATCAAAACAAAACAGCCGAAAAGAACTGAACTCTCGGAATAAATACACGCTTTTTCTTTTATAAGAATAACTTCTATAAGAATATCAGGGTGAGATTTCGGGTTTAAAACAATAGGCCTGTTGTTTAGAACAATAGAAAAATAAGAATAATGCTCACCCTCAACCAAAGTACACTATTCTTATAAAAAAAAGCGTGTAATCGGAAAACTTTAAAAAAAAATATTTTTTGATGAGCTCTTATTCTATTCTTTCCAAAAAGTCAGTGAAATTAAAACTGATGAAAATTATTACAAAACTACTCGACGCACACGTGACACGACCCAAAGCAAATAAATTCAGCTTTCGGCACTTTCTTCGTTTGTGAAAGCCAAACAGTTTTTTTTATCAATGTATGCATAAAAACTTGAAATTCTTTATACTTGTCAAGAATATTTTCCATAAACAAAACAAGGAAAATTCAATGTCTTTGATTGAACCAGGTAACGAGGAATATTTGTAAAAAGTCTCTCGTGACGTGTCTCCGCTCCCCAATTCTCCACAAAACTGTGTCTTTGTGACTTTTCAGCATCAATTCTTCAACAATCTTGAACACTTTTTACTTCAAAAATTCGACACCTTTACAGCTTGACGATAGTTGAAAGTTGAGAAGTTCCCCAATTAGTTTTTGTTGCAAAAATGTTGTTTCAGACCATTTATAGCTATTTAAACCAGTACAGTATGCATTTTCTCTCATCCATGCATCGAAAAGTTTTATCAATGAAGAATTTCTTCTCAATCGAAAAAATACAATACATCCTCTTTTTCTGTGTATACTGTAATGTATAATAATTTCACGTCTCTGAAAAAGCTGCTGCATTCGTGCATTTACTTTGAAGCTTCTGGATCGAAAATTTTTTCTTTATTTTGATCTTTGATGTGCATTTTTTCGGCGTTCGAATCTAGCGTTCGAATCTAACAAGATTTTCGAACAAAAACATTCGAAATTATAAAGACCCAGAATTCTCGAGTTATCTTTTCCGAGTTAAAAAACCGAGTTACGAAAAAAACCGAGCTATCCTATCCCGAGAATATATCGGAACAATTAGACTAGCAAGCGTCTGTCTTTCCTTGGACACAGGAACGCGGGAATAGTGCTTATAATAAAGAGTTCTTATAAAAAATAGAAATTGTCGCGGGAGAGTGGATTGGAAAGACAGACTAGTTCCAAGTGGTGCAATACGGGATTTTGCTTCAATCTAATCTCAGGCAACGTTCCCTCGAAAAAGAGGGAAGATAAAATGAATGGACACGCCTTATTTTTTCTTCTATTCTCATCGCAATATTTGAGTTTCTCGGAGTTATGGATGAGAAAAAAGATATAAACACAAAAACAGAAAAACGTGGCGAGAACTTCGGAGGACTTCTCCAACTTTTTTGCTAGAGAAATTTTTTAATGCTTTTAAATGTTTATAAACACAGATTTAAACTGTCTTGGCATTCTCTATCTGAGATAATTTATTCATACATTGTTTCTGGCTTGGTTGGGACGTTGATTTATTCACAAAAACAAACAAACTCATATCTGCATATATGGATCATACTTTCACTTTTTCATGTGATTGTTGTGATTGAAAGATTTTTTGATTATGTATGGTTATAAACATTCATGACATCTTTTAACACTGGGATCTTTGAAATTTTGTCAGCTTGGTACGTTGGTAAATCTATAGTACAAGTGCAATATTTATGACATTATGACACAGCTGAGATTGACTGCATGCAGGATACTATTTGCAGGGAATGTTCAATATGTTTAAATGTGCTCACATTCATTGGGTAACAGATCACTGCTTTTTTCTATGGGTACAAGTTAAACCTGATAACCTTATCCCAGAGAATGTAACTCCGACATGGCTACAGAAATCCTCAAAAATTAAGATGGAAAGTATGGTATTTATATAACATTTTTGGTGGTGCAATATGGTGTAGAAATGATGAAAAGTGAAGTGATAATTTGGAAATTAAAAATTGAATGCTTTTTACGTGGAAACAATATTCTGACAAGCTGACCACTGAGACACATCTTGGTTCTATTTGTGAATGAAAATAACAACATTTTACATTGAGATGACAGGTTTCCTGGGCTTTCGGATGCTGGATTTCACTACCTTTGACTCTAAATGGTAGATGTACGAGGATGTTTTGGGTTTTCACTACTGACAGACTTCCAGGGGGGGGGGCACTTAGGCAAAATTAAGTATGGGACATGCCGCTGACCAGGGTCCCTTTTTCAGACTCTTGAGATATCTGATATGGTCCCAAAATTTACTAAAATTTTCAAGATGTAGACAATTTTTAGGGTGGAAATTTAAAAATATTTGAATTTTTCGTCTACTTTAAGTCACTTTTGCCAATTTAGATGGTTAAAGTGGGAAAATATTTTGATTTTTTTCGATCGAATCATTTTTCGTTCTGAAAGGGTCCCAAATTTTTAACAAACATTCATATCTCACAGGGGACAGGGTCCACTTTTCAAACTCCAGCGTGGCACGTCCCGGTTATTCGCCAAGGTGCCCCCGGCAGACTTCTACCTTGTAATTTTGTGTTGTCCTCTGGTGTTGTTGAACAAGTTCAGACTGAAATTTATACGTGAAAGTCTTTCAAACCTACAGTTTGAAAATTTATGAAAATTTTGATTGGATTTTTGCCAATTTAAAAAAATCTACTTAGATTTGGAAGTAATTTTATGTAGGTACTTTATATAATTGTTATAGCAAAATTAAAGATCAATATGAACAAATACATATAATTTTATGTTTAGTAAAAATTGTTGCTTTTTTGAAAACATTTTTCTTTTTGGCTTCTACAAAAAAAAAAGTTTTCTTATGCCTGCAGTGGCCTGATCTTTTATATTTTTGATGCCGTTTTTCTAAAAAAATTTTCATCTTTTTCATTTGAAAAAGATTTTTCCCCTTATATATATGAATATTTTTGTTTTGGGGTACCTAGCTGGTAGGTACAGTCCAGTTCATATTCTTTTCATTCACAAAAATATCATACTTTTTGTGAACAGTTTTAACTCCTTGTCTTGTTGTTGGTATCTTATTAGTGCATTTATGCATGAATTATGGAATTATGGAAGAAAGAACTTTTTTCAAAAACTTTTTTCAAAAAAAAAGCTTCTAAATTGACTGATATTCCATTGTACATTGTACTCACTTTCTTTTATAATACATTAAAATCCAAAAATAATCAGGATGTGAATGTTTTAATTTGAGTGAATTGAATTTAGTTAAAAAAAAAAAAATAATAATAAAACATAAAAAGCACAGAGTTTTGTCTTACTTTTTTATTCCAATCCGCGAGAGTGAGTGCGCTGTTTTTAGTGAGCACTCCGCCGCGGTATAAAAAGCACTCCACCGTTTATTTAGTAAATAGCGCCTCTTGGAACTAGTCGTTGTATTCAGTGAACATATAGAAAAATAGATCCTATTGCAAGTTTAATCTGCAGCGAAATACAACGACGTGGTTTACTAGTCTACGGAACAATTAGAAATCGATTTCAGTAAAGTTAAAAGTTTATTTATTACCCTTTCGTAGACGTCATTTACGGCCAAAAAGACGTCATCATCACAAGATTCGCAGTATTTTGAGTTTTTCGGGAAAAAAGTACGATATTCTTTTGAGCAACGGATTAATAGCCTCGACCTCTTCTCACATAGTGGCGGGCTCGAAGCATCTATAGAATCCCTTTCGCTTTGCGAACACGAGACTCGTTCTCCGTGCGTAACCCCTTTTATGATTGATATCATTAGTTTTTTCTGATTTTTTGCTCAAAGATGCGTATTAACAATGCCCAAAACATGGCCGAGTCCGATTTTGGATTCCATGAATTTCTCGAGTTGTTCTCGTATTATTCTGTATTTTCCATGGTTTCTGCCCCCCTTAAAATAAGGGGGGAGCAAAAAAATTGCCTTTTAAAAAAGGGGGGATTTTTGTAATTTTTTAAAAATAAGGGGGATCCTTTATCAAGGGCTGCAAGAATCTATTAAAACAAGAAAAAAGGAAGGACTAAAATTTGAAAATTGTTGTTTGAATTTCAGATGTTATGTCTTTGGTTTTATTGATAATAATTTTCTTTATCTAATAATATCTTCTTTCCCGTTTTCGTGCTCACAATTTCATGCCCACTTTTTTGCAGACCATGCTATATTGAAACTTATGTACATTAGAACAACTTTTAACAGCCTAAATTAAAACCATAAAAATCTCCCTAATTAGATAACGGTTTAAGGTGTTTTGAGGGTGTAAAAAGTGAAAAATTTCTTCGTCGCCCAACCATGGTGGGTGACATTTTTTCCAAAGTCTTGTCCCTCCCCCTCAAATGGCTCGCCAGGGCCCATGAATCTGCATCCTCTCTTCCCTCTCTCTCTCTATTGTAAAAAATTGTTTGCTGAAGGGTACAAAGATTTTCTTTAAATAGTTGGTCGACATCAATGATCTTTAACATAAATGATTTTTGAAATTTGCAGCAGAGACTTATTTTTACAAGTTCTGTCACATCCAAAATAATTGTCATAAGGATGAAATCTTACTTGTGTTTTAATGCTAAAATTTTCTACTTGGTAAGACCTTTTGCTTAACCTAACTTAAACTAGGACTACAATCAGAAGACATTCCCAGTTCCAATCTAAATAATAAACATAATTTGCAAGGCCTAAGATATAAGCAAAACACAACTGTTATACCAGATACTGCATCTTTTGATTGGTTTTATTCATAAAAAGTTTTTTTTATTTGTATCATTTGATTATAGGATCCAGTTTATTTCCAATTTATGATTTCTTTTTATTTATTGAAGTTTTGATGGCATTGATATCAAACCAATCATTGTACTTTGTTATCGTCAAACTCTAAAGATAAAAATCTGAGGGGGACTCCTTTATTTTTTATTTCAAGGGGTGGGGGCATTCTAACAAGGGGTACTGGTAATTTTTGTTCGATTTAAGGGGGGAGTTTTCTTTAAGGGCAAAATTGCATTTTAAGGGGGGACTGAAAAAGTAGGCAGAAACCATGTTTTCATACAATTGTTCTCATTTTTCAATTGTCTTATTACATCAATCTTCAGGTAGGTCCATTCAGCATGTAGCTTGTTTTTTTTTACATTGCAGTGTAATTTTTCTTTGTTTTCAATTAAAAGAAGCTATTGTAACGTAAAATTTCTTTGTTCTTTTTATATTGAAGAAAAAAATGTCTTTGTTTTTTATTATATAGTAAAAAAAAGTCTCTGACACAGGACTTGGGGGAGAAAAGAATAAGGGGACAAAAGTGTCCCCCGCCGAAGAGTGCAAAAAGTGGTAATAGTGCAATTAACGATTAATCGCACTCCTCTAAACCAATTAGATTCGAGTAATTTTGCACGGCTGACGATTATATAAGGTTTTTGTTCGGTGCGAGTCTATACCGAGTCTATACACAGAGTCTTGCCGCAATTTTTTGGACCCACGAGATACCCACGTAAATTTTTTGGACCCACGAGATACCCACGTAATTCTTTTTGGACCCATGAGATACCCACGTAAATTCTTTTTGGACCCACGAGATACCCACGAAGGCACGAGACCCACGTAACCCACGAGGGCACAAGCCACGTAACTCACGAGACCCACGAGGGCATGCAAGGCACGCAAATAATCACACTACTATTGAAAGGACGGTAGAACTTTGAGAACCACTATGTTGTTCTGAAAACATCATTCGTGTGCACAGAGTTGTTAAAAGCAAACTAACTTTTTAAGATGATCAATTAGGTCCATATGATCATAAAAACAAGTGGTGAGAAAATTTTGACCATTTTGCTGTACCATGTTTGTTTATGAAATATGCTGACAAAGCATATGAGCCCCCTCTTTCTGATTTGCACGCCAGGGGCCATGTCTGAAAGAAATTCAATGTTCCAATCTAATATTGAAGAAAAATCACATTCTCGAAAGCATAAAATTTAAGGGGTACTGTGGAAAAGAAAAAGAAGATTTTTAAGCGGGGATTCGGAAATAAGGGGCACATTACAAATGGAATTCCAAATTGAGGGGGGAAATGGATGAGGGGTCATTTGCTGTTCAAGGGGGGACTGGAAAACATCGATGAAACCATACTTATTATCATCAACTCGGGTGAAACAAGGCATGTCCCGTTATAAAATACATCGAAAAAACACGTCATAAGTAAGATTCAAATGACGTCATTATTGAAAAATAGCGATAACTTCAATTTTATTAATGCAATCATTTAAGGCAAGATCTGGAATCCACCCTCTACTTGAGAATCCAAATGATGAAAACTCCATTAAGTATGACGATAAAAGTAAAGCTGACATCCTCCAGAACCAATTCTGTAGTGTTTTTACGCGTGAGCCACTCGAGGAGCTCCCTGAATTTGATTCTAGGACGGATAAAGAAGTTTAGATCAACATACTCACTGAAACTATAAGGAAAGAACTAAAAAAGTTAAATCCAAATAAATCCCTCGGCCCAGATGAGCTTCACCCAAGGATGCTCAAGGAGCTTGCCGAATACATCGCAGAACCGATTTTCCTGATAATGACAAAATCTTTCAATGAGAGTTGTCTTCCGAAGGACTGGAAGCTTGCAAACGTATCACCTGTCTATAAAAAAGGAAACAAAAACATAGCAGAAAATTATCGTCCAATCAGTTTAACATCTATAGTTTGCCGAATAATGGAAAAGATTCTCAAAACCCATATTATGACATATCTTGATCAAGAGAAATTACTATCTAGCAAACAATATGGCTTCATCAACCGCCGGTCAACTGTAACGATACAATTACTAAACTACCTAGATGCTTGCACCGAAGATATTGGAAACGGTAAAGCCGTAGACGCAATATACTTTGACTTTGCAAAAGCATTCGACTCAGTTCCTCATCAACGTCTCCTAATCAAACTAGAAGCATATGGAATAAAAAACAAGTTGCTTGAATGGATCAAAGACTTCCTGAAGGATCGATCCCAGATTGTCAAAGTAAACGGAGTTGAATCGGTGCAAAAAGCAGTGCTCAGTGGAGTACCTCAAGGTAGTGTCCTAGGGCCTACCCTTTTCGTTCTCTATATCAACGATCTACCAGAATCCGTTAAGTCAAAACTATTCCTTTTTGCTGACGACACCAAACTCGTCAATAAAGTGGAATCAGTTGAGGATGCACTAGTAATACAAAACGATATTAACCAACTACAAAAGTGGTCCGAAACATGGCTATTAACTTTTCATCCTAACAAATGTCATGTGCTAACCCTAGGAAAGCCAAATAATATCAAACATGTACACGAATACACACTAGGGGATAAAATTCTTGAACGTGTATCATTCGAAAAAGATCTTGGTGTTATCATCGATAAGAATCTCTCCTTTGACCAACACATATCAAATCAGGTGAAAAAAGCTAATTCAATGGCTGGTCTTATCAGGCGGACCTTCACGTACCTCACTCCAGAACTGTTTCGAAAACTGTACGTAACATTTGTCAGACCACACTTAGAATACGCCCAGGTTATCTGGTCACCAAAACTGAAAAAACACGCGAGATTGATAGAAGGTGTTCAGCGACGCGCATCTAAAACAGTTGAGACATGTGGACAGCTAAGCTATGAAAATCGAATGCAAAGAATCGGAATAACTAGTCTAAAATACAGACGCGAGGTAAGTGACATGGTTGAGATCTTTAAACATCTAAACTACTATGACAAATCTTGCATCCCTAAGAAATGTAACCAGCGAGGGAGACCTATGAGAACGCACGACTCTGAATTAGTAGTAATCTTTGGGAACGATGGTGTTCGCGGTCCGCAGAGTAACTCCCTATACTATCGGGGCATTAAGCAGTGGAATAGTTTGCCTTCTAAAGTAGTCAACTCATCCTCAGTGGAAGAATTTAAAGAGACCCTTAGTGTGGCCTGGAAAGCTAAAAAGTTTGAATATGATTGAAAGTGTCACTATTGTTGCATACCTGTCTATATTAACAATGTAAATAATTAACCCAAAATGTATGAGCGATTCATAGAGGCCCATGTGTCCGCACGGTGGCCTGCGAATTTGTAAAACAATATTATTTATTATTAATCAACACCAAATTTTGACTGGAGTTGTAAATTAATGATTCTGAAATATTTGTTTAAAACTTTTCAGAAAATTTGAATGACGTCATTTGTTGTCGGGAAAAATTAAAATACGTCAAAAAATGCTGACGTCATCATGAATTTTCAATTTTTTTTTCATGAAATATTTTAGAATCGTTAATTTACATCTCTAGTCAAAATTTTGCTTTGATTGTAGTAAGTTAATCGGAATTATCGCCTTTTTTCAATAATGACGTCATTTAAATTGTCTTTTTGACGTGTTTTTCGAGTTATTTTATAACGTCAAAATCAGTTTTTGGCCGATATCTTGAGATTGGCTTGATGTAAATTTTTGACCCAGCACTTTTCGAAATCCTCTCGTTGATACGAATCTTTTGAGCTATATATGAAAGTTAATGAATAATGAGAAGCGGTGTGCGTCACGCAAAATATATTTGGGACATGCCTTGTTTTACCCGAGAAGTACTAATTGATATTCGAAAATTTTACAGGTATTACCACCACGATACTAACTAGCATAGTGTCTTGTACTAGTAACTGCTTGACCCCCCTGCTGTGTAACCCCTATTTTAGTAGAAATCTTTTGGATAAAAAAAACAATAAAAAGCAAAGTGCTTTAAGATATTATATCAGTATTATGAACAGAAATGTTCCCTTTATTAATCTTTAGGTCAATAGCCTTCACACTAAAGGAGGAAAGTCGTGGGATGATGCCTTGACAACTGTTCAAGTGGAGGTCTTCACAGCAACATGTGGGAACGATGATCCAATGATATCTTTACTTGAACAAGTCTATGACAAATTTATTGTTCTGGAAAAAGTTAAAAATGATCAACGGAGCCGTTCTGGATTCATAAACCAGGTATATGCTTTTGCTAATATCACTCTGTAGAGCACAGTCAATGGACTTCATCATAGAGATTTTTGTTTAATGATTGAGGCTGAAAAATTGAAATTGTTGAAGAACAGCCTTTTTTACGCCGAATATTACCGGCTAAATATAAAATAAAACGCGTGCAGAGTGTAAACCCACAGTAGCAACCAAAGAATCAATATCTTATCGCGCTTCCAAATAATCCCAAGTTTCTCAAAAAAAAACTTTTGCAGGGGGCAGCAATAAAATCAAAATCAGAGTTGGTGAAAGTTGAAAGATGAAAGATACATCGCTAGTATGAATCTTTGGAATTGGATGGTCTCATGTGTACTTGGCATTATATGAAGGATTCACAAAAATTAATTTTGGTTATCCAGCTCCTTGACTTGATTTGTAACAGATAAGCCGATTTCACATTTCACCCTGATTTCCGGCCACTATACAGCTCTCACTCCCAACTTTTGGAATCCACTTCTTTTCCTTCCACAGCCGCAAGAAGTATCATTATTATGCATTAAAATCTTGCTTTAGGTAACCAGACTGGGAGCCAAACTATTAGAGCTTGATAAAGAGAGAGCTACTCAGCAAAATGAAGAAGAAGAAGAAGAAGAGGAGGAGGAGGAAGAAGAAGACCTGGGTCCAGTCTACAAAAAAAGTTTTTTCTATATAGAAAACAAGCCGACTCTGTTACATATGCTGGCTAGTCGAGATTTGTTTGACCTTTGTGAGATCTATCTCAATGACTATTACCCTGAACACCTTTATTCACTCGACAACCCAACCATATTGCCCAATGATCCTGATAAAGATACAAAGTTTCGAAAAATGCCCTTTGAGTATGCTTACGCCAAACATTTTGACCAAACTGCAGCATTTCTAGCTGGTAAAATGGACGAATTCAGGTATTCAATTTTATCACATTCAACAAAGATCTAAATCTTTAAATTTTGAAGACATAAAACTTAAGATCTTGAAACTGAGTCTTTTATCTCTTGTTATTTACAATCGTTAAAATTGGGTCATTTCTTGATTTAGAGTTCGAAAATTATTTCAGAAGAACCAAAACAAGATCTTGCAATGTAGTCTTGCCGAAGTAATTAATCATAATATGAAGGTAAGTATAGCCTAATTGTGATGTCTCTTTCTCATTTACATACTGGGGTTTTTGTTTCAACAGTTAATAAAGTTCATTTTTGCTTTATACTATTATTGAATTTCGGTGCTTCAGCAAAACCTATTCAAACTTTTCCATTACAGCCAACCCGCGATCGTGGAATGTTCCACGCTCTACATCAGTAATTTCCTTTACATTGTTTTTCGCAGGAAACAGCTATTAAAGTGCTTGATTGTTGTATTAACCCTGATTGGCCATTCGTACCAACTGAGATTGGAGTCGATAACGACGAAAGTTGGAGTAGACTAAAAGAAGATCCTCGATCATATCATTTCTACTATGACTTGCTGGATAGCGACCAGAAAGGTATAGACTATACCAATTATAATAATTATATTATAGTCTAGCAGCTTTAGCGTTTGCTAAACTCCTCTTCGCCGAAAAAGACAACGTAAAGTTCGCTTATCAAAATAAATCGACCGTTGTCAGGGTGATAAAGGCTAATGTAGCCTGGGGTCCATTTAGGCTTTTTGATTGACTGGAATAATTATGCGGTTAAGTTTCACTGGACTCGGCGCCATCAAAATTTTCAAAAAAGCTCATTTAAAAAAAGTTTAAGCCATAAGGAGACTCTAGTCTAAGGTTAATGTAGCTCGCATACTCAAAATAAGTATCACCTGAATACTAGTAAGTGACAATTTTTGAAACGTATATTGTTTCGAAAATACATTTATCTGATATACAGTCTCTTGGCACCGGAAAAGACTTTTAACATCTAGCCTGAAAATTATAAAACTATGAATTATTTACCTCCTATTAGGAGAGGTATTCTCCAAGAAACAAATATAGGAATCGGACATTTTCTTGAAAAATGAAGACATGTTTGCTTGAAAACTCTCACTTATGTGTGGTTGTTAGTCTTAAAGTTATAGTTTGTTTTTAGGAAACGCCCCTAAGAAACCACAAGAAGGAATGGATAAAAGGGATCGATTTGATCATCTACAATCATCACCTCTGCAAGTGTTAATTAATAATGAAGTCACCAAAAAAGTAAGATCGGTGTCGATTGTATGTCTGTAAGAGGTCTTAAATAATTCCTATTCTGAAAAGCGCTAAACAAAGAATGATATAAGTGGTATATTAGAATGGGTGTTTGCATTTTTACAGTGAGTTTGGATTTGACTCGTTTTTATTTTTCCAGAGGTATCCGCACAACTAAAATTAATTTATTTTTACTTTAAAACGTTCGTCCGCAACATATATAAATATTAAAAATGGAACAGCCAAATATTTATCCACTCTTGTTTTTAGGCTGCTGTCTCTCACCCCACTGTTGTAATGTTGGTAGATCGAAAATGGAATACCTTTGGAAAGCGTCGAATTTTGTAAGTTTCTTTGATGAAATGGAAAATTGCTCGCTTCACAGAGTGATCATTCAAAAATTTAACCAGGTGGTGGTCATGGTCAAGCGGAAAATATTAAATTTCTCAAAAAAAGTAACATCTTAATGAACTTAAATTAAAGGCTTTTTTAGTGATAAGAAAGAAACATGAAAGTCTTTGCTTAAAGATTGATCTTTTTATTAGTTTGGCATAATGCGCCGAGGCTTGGTTACTTAAAGGGCCCCGGCTGGGCATATAGACACTTAGTCAAAATTTTATTGGTTCCTATTCTTTTCGTCAATGTGAACCCCTCGCACTTTGTTACTTTCAATGATTCGAACATAAATTATCTTGCTAGACTACCCTAGAAGTTCAAAGATTAAATCATACTACAGATTTTAATTTGAAGAAAATATATTTTTTAAATTAACAATTTTTTTAAAATTTTGTTTGTTATAGTATGTTCATGGCTTTGTATTTATTTTTCCTATTGATGTTGGCATTGGGATTATTTGGCAGTGAAAATTGGGGCAATGAAGTTGACATGGTTATCAAAATGATTGTCGTTATATTCAACATTCTTTATACTTTCGAAGAAGTCGATCAAATGTTTAAGTATGTAAACATTTAAACGCCGGCAAATAGCATAAATATCTTTTTAATGGTATACCAAACACAGATTTCTATAAAGCCCGAAGGGCTAGATGGAGTGCTTTAAGCCTTTTCAAGCAAAAAAGTTAATATATTAAAAAATATTGTTGCCTTTGTTTTCGAAAATTCGCAAAGCTTAGTCAAGCGCTAAAATTCTATTGTAATGTCACGTGACCTCAGTAGGATTGCCTACCAAATCACGGCACACTTTTCAGCCAAAAAACGCTTCGGGCTTTATAAATTTAGTCTGGCGGCGAAAACGGCTTTTTTGCATCAACCCTTACAAGTAGTAAATATGGGTTTTTATTTTATTTTCTCATTATATGGTCCATTGGGACCCCAAAACCGGTTTTTGCCAAGCTGGCAAAGCTGGGGAAAATTTTTTATGGGGGCTTGAAGGGGGTAGGGTCATTTTAGCCTGGGGGTCCTTAGAAAGTCGATTTTTGAAGTTCTCATTTAGCTAAAACTGATTGTGCCATCAGATAGAGCTTGAAGAGTAGATCTCCAAAATGGGGTCATTTGTCTCATTTAGTGGACTTAGTCCCCCGGAATTGGATGATACGTCTTCAAGAATGCAATATTTAATGCTGACGTCAGCATTTTTGAGAGAATTTCCAGCGAAAGATACCAGTTTTAACAGATGCGTCTCGAAAAGTACTATCGATTAGAGGGGTCATTTATAGGGTTTCCTAGGCTAGATCATGAGATATTTGAGTTTGAAATTTTGCTGACTCAGCGTTTTTCAACGTTTTTTGCCCTTTTCTGCTGAGTCAGCAAAATTTTAAACTCTAATATCTCATGATCTAGCCTAGGAAACCCTATAAATGACCCCTCCAATCGATAGTACTCTTCGAGACGCATCTGTTAAAACTGGTATCTTTCGCTGAAAATTTTCTCAAAAATGCTGACGTCAGCATTAAATATTGCATTCTTGAAGACGTATCATCCAATTCCGGGGGACTAAGTCCACTAAATGAGACAAATGACCCCATTTTGGAGATCTACTCTTCAAGCTCTATCTGATGGCACAATCAGTTTTAGCTAAATGAGAACTTCAAAAATCGACTTTCTAAAGACCCCCAGGCTAAAATGACCCTACCCCCTTCAAGCCCCCATAAAAAAATTTCCCCAGCTTTGCCAGCTTGGCAAAAACTGGTTTTGGGGTACCAAGGGACCATATGATGGGAAAATAAAATAAAAACCCATATTTACTCATTGTAAGGGTGATCCTGGATCGCCGCCGGACTAATTTATGATAGCAGCCATCGTCTTACTCTCGAGCAACTATCATCTCAGAATGATTAAAATGGTTTTGAGATTCTTTAAGCTTTCTTAGCTTAGACTTTTAAAACCAAGATTCTAGGACAATTGCCCCCAGACAATTACCCCCAGGACAATCGCCCCCAGACAATTACCCCCAGGACAATTGCCCCCAGACAATTACCCCCAGGACAAATGCCCCCCCTAAAAAAGATCTCCCAAACAATTACCTTTGAGACAATTATTTATTGTACAGTTAGTCTTTTTACTATTTCTCTTGTTATTCTTTAAAACTGCATTTAAGAATGCTGTACGAAAGTGTATCCGTGATTTCATTTTTATAAAGCTGAAGAAAAAAAATTTGCTATCCCTCCCAGGAAACTGCCATAGCGTTCACAAACTGCTTTTTCATTTTTCCAAAAAAATATAACTTACAATCAGAAAACTCACACTTGGCAAGTTAATATTTTCGGCCCCGGATAATGAAAATCCTGGGCCTGTAGAAATGGTTTTTACAGGCCTGTAAGTGACTCATTTTTAAAGGGCAACCCCCCCCCCCCGAGAATGGACAATTCCTATTTATTCTCGTTCAATGTAGTCCAAAATTTTGTGTAATTATTAAGTTCAAACTCCTAAACACTTATAAGGGGCATAAATTGAATGCTTTTAGTATCAGTCAAGAATAGAAATAAATTTAGTTCCGTGCTGTTTCAGGCAGTCTTCAGTCGATTTTTTTTGCAACGAATGCTTTTGGTATGTGCTTAAAAATTGTTTTCTAATGTTACGAAAATATTTGTCTAGTTTTATTCGTTTTCATTTTGATTTTCAGCCCTAAACTTCAAACTGGCCCTCGTGAACCTTAAAAAGGATATTCAAAGGGTAAAACAATGTCCTATTAATATGCAATTGTAATTTGCTTTCAATTTTTCTTTCTTTGTTTTTCTTTTCAGAGAGGGTCGTGGATACTTTTGTGATTGGTTCAACGCATTTGACTTTCTTGGTATTGCCACCATTTATGTGTTGATTCCTCTATATGCGTTTGGTGAATACAAAGCTTTTTATGGAGTTGCATCGGCATCTTTCATCCTCAACTTCATGCGTGCCTTCAAATTCTTTTCCGCGTTCGAGTAAGTATTCCATTTTCACCACACAAATAATGCGAGGCCACTCCTTTTGCCAGACCAAGATCTATCATTGACATTGTGCACATAGTAAATTTAAAAATTTACCATGGTCGAAGCCTTTTTCCGCTGTTATACCTCATATTTTTTACACAGTTTTATTATTATTGAATTCTTATTTTCCAGGAAATTGGGTCCATACGCTAAAGTATTTTTCGACTTGTTGAAGAAGGATATTTGGGTCTTCTTGCAATTGTTCATTGTACTCATGGTAGCGTTTACTGGCAGTGTTTTCCTTGCATTGAAGTCTGAAAAATCTGACGGTGGAAAAATGTAAGTTTATCTTTTCAACATTTTTGATTCCCAACAGGCAACCTTTATTATCATATATTGAAGTCATATCTCTATTGTTGGCAATATGTTTGGTACATTTTCTTTTTCGACCTCAAATTATGCTTGAATTGCATTCTTGTTGCTTAACTATGTGAATTTTCATTGATCTCGAAGAAAGTCTATCACATATAAAAACATATTAAAGGCCTAAGCTTTTCGGAGGAAAGTAATTGGCAAGAGTTTTTGATTTCAAGAATTGATGGTAAAAATGACACGCTAACTTTCTGGTCAACGATGTTGAGAGAAGCACGAGCACTGGCTGAGGGAAAAGAATTTGCTGATGATTATGACGGTGTCTATTCGTAAGTCTCTTTCACTTTAGTCTACGCAGGTGCTGTCGCGTCCTGTTTCCCTTGATCTATATTTCAAATCTTCAGATCCTATGGGTGTGGAAAACCTAAACTAGCAGGGTATATTTTAGGAAGTTTTTTCTTGACTGCTGAACAAAATGTGCTCCAATTTTACAGTGGTTCAGTGATCAATTTCTAGTGGGGTGACCCTTTGATGTCAGAAATTCATATCTCAAGACTTTGAGTTGAGTTTACTTTAGGCGTACAAACTTTCGCGAGCAGAAACTTTCGCGAGGACGAAAAATCGCGAAATTCACGACATTTACTTTCGCGAATTTAACGGAAAAATATTTTTCGCGAGCATAAAATTTCGCGAATCAAGACGTAAAATTGAGAATTTTCACATGAAAAGATGGCTTAGAGACACAAATACTTCTTGGGTTGGCTTGAAACATTTGTCCTTTGACTTATTAGTCTTTTAGCAGTCTAAAAAGTGCCATAAAAGTTACATTTCATTCAAAGTTTGAAGTTTTACAGATTTTCTATTTTGTCAAGAATTTTTCGCGAACATAAACTTTCGCGAATGGCCCTTCCTAGAATTTTTAAAGACATTTACTTTCACGAAAATGGCCAAAATTCGCGAAAATCGCGAAAGTTTCTGCTCGCGAAAGTTTCTACGCCTAAAGTATATGGATTCTTCATTGGGTCTGTTCACTAACAAGCTTCTATTGAATGAATCAATTATCCAGTAAGCTGAAAAATGGAATGCCTTAAGAAAAGTAATGCTAGCAAGAACTAATTCTTAATCTTATGGTTTGTAACACTTTTAATCTCATTTTAGCAGCAATTTCATTTTAGATTTTAGTGAGAAATAATTCCATAACAAATTTGCCAAAATTAGTTTCCTTAAGGTTAACTTGAAACGATTTACGAAGCGGTTTCATAATTTGGCTTCATTATTTGGCTCAGTCATTGATAACCATGAACACTACAGCTTAATTATCACGCGTGTCTCAGTAGATTACTCCATTTCATTGAATCTTTTTTACGTTTCTTATTCCTGATTTGATTGGCACGCCTTTCATCCCCGGGCTTTCATCCAAGATCCTGGATGATTGCCATGATTACTTTTGTTGCGCGTTGAGTGAAATCGGTGTTTTTCTTCACAGCTTGATATGTAAAATTTATACACTGATACTCACGATGGTCCTTGATCCAATATTTTTCGGTGTTTTTTAGAGCTCCCCTCGTGATGTTTCTGTTACTCAATATGGCAGCAATTATCGTGGTTTTGAGCAATATGCTAATCGGTCAAATCAGTGCACGTTATGAAAAAGCTGCAGAAAATGCACGAGTGGAAAGTGCCATTGCAAGAGCCAAATATATTTGCAAAATCGAGAAAAGCAGATTCCTCTGTGGTGTAAGAGAACTTTGATACTCTCATTTTGAGGGTTTAATTTTATACGCTTTTTATACAAGAACCAGTAAATTTTGCCTCGTGCTGGGCTGTTCTTAATTTTCTGGAATTTTCAGGCTTAAATGTTTTCATGATGTTCTTAATACGCATAGTTTCTTTACTTATAAACTTAAAATGGGTTTAAAATCTGTTAAAATCATCACTTTCTTAGTAATTTCTGAAATCCTAGGTTCAGGATTATTCTTAATTTGCTCTTAGGTTCTGGCCAATTTTCAGTCTAAAATTGTTCTTATAAAATTGCTCAATTATCCACGATGACCCGTGAACCCGAACTTCCCCTGAGAACGCCGGAAACCCATATTAAAAGAATTATAGTCGAAAGTTTTAAGTCCAGTAAAACTTGGATGTTCAGATGAAATTCTTCAGAGTCTTAAAACAACTTATTAGGATGACGTTTTCCAAATTAAACCCTTCAGGGCTAAACATTACAAAAGACCAATTTTGCCTTAGACTTGATGATTTGAGGTCAAGCCAAATTTTTGTTGTATATACCGTTTCTATTCTCTAGAATTTACGCATCAAGTATTATGAAAAAGCGGATTACGTTACAGATGATGCAAAAGTCAAAGGTAATCAACGATACCAAATTTACACTATATCTGGTATTAGTACTAGTAATACCATGATTTGGAGGAGAGTCATTTGGGATAAATAGCCCCGAACGTAGTAAATCACCCGGAGAAAAAGTCTTGAAATATCTCCCGTTAATTGTAATGGCATGAGAAAATCTTAAAGTTTGTTTCTTTATTATTCTACTGCTGATTTGAAAAATACAACATTCGAATACGACTTTTTCTCACTCAATCAAAACGATCGAATAATGTGATTACAAAAAGTAAGGCTATAACGGCTTAATCGTTCCGCTGGTTGTCCCTTACATCTGTAAGCTAGGATATAACCAGTCATATAATGGATTGGTGAATTAGGATCAACAGAAATCAGTATACGTATATTGTAAATTGAAAACACTATTTTTCAGAAATTTTAACCGATTGGCACGAGTTGAAAAAAGATACAGAATCAACCAGAGAAGCAATCAAGTAAGCCAACATTTTAAGCTCTTTTTTTAGTTCTTTTTTTTTAATTCTCTTTCTTTGTAAGGGATTAGCTAAGCTTACCCAATTACAGCTACCCTGTACCAGAGCAAAAAGCGTGGCACGGTAATGAGTTTTAAAACCCGTAGATAAAGGGGTTGTATACAGACAAAATTACAGTTGATTTTAATCATTTAAACGAATATCAAATCTTTTTTTCCAGAAAATTACAAGAGAAGATGAAAGCATCGAAATGATAGAAAAAGTTATGTTGAAATAGCGCCAAAATGATGGCTCATCAGACACTCGATGAGAGGCGAAGGGAGACCTTTCTTTCACAAAATTGCTGAGTGTAGATTTTAGTTTAATAAAATATTTCGCGGGACGTATCCCACGTCTCGAGTTTTGGCATTGATCTATTTGACTTTCATGCCTTAACCCAGTTTCCAATAAAATGTGGACAGTACTAGACCTAATTTAAGCGACCAACACCTTGCCTCCACTCAATGAAAAGACGGGGGAAAATTGACGTAAAGTTGGTAAATCTTCAAATCTTTGTTTGTAACGTAATTGCGTCAAAAGAAAGCAAATCTAGAGAAGGCTCTTTAGAGCTTGAATATATATTTTAAAGTCTGTCCAGTATCCTTTGGACTTGTATTATCCTATAGAAAAATCACGGATCCCCCTTGTGCCCAGTGGTAATACTTCAAATCGATACGCTAGAGGCCAGAATATAGTAAAACAGGAGGTTCTTGGATCACTCGTGGGCCAAAAATGGTCAAAACCTTTAAAAAATTGATTTTTGTCAAATTTTAACATTTTTTTGACTTTTTGCCTTATAATCTCGCTGGAAAGACTGACTTTTGAATTTTTTTTTGCTTGACCATGAAGCACAATCCGATTCCTACGAGTTAGACCAAAAATTACGATTTCTAACTCAAACTGGGCATTTCAGGAGGGCTTCGCCCTCCTATGTAAGTCCATGTTCAATATACTCGACATTGGCACTTAGGGTTAACGCTTTAAATGTCGGCTACATTTATGCGGCTATAGATTAAAACATTAGTACCAGCATTAAGTCTAAACTTTAAGATAATTTTAAAATTGTAATTATTTGTAACTTCTTTTTTTGGCTATAGTATTTTTCTTCTTCAGATTTTTATTTTTGCATCACCCTTTTTGTAACTTTTTTTAGTCATACAGAATCACATTGTACTGTTTTATTTAAGAGTGGAATAAGAAAATTATAGAACTACACAACTACTAAAAGCTCCTTTACTTTGGACAAAACACACAGTAAGCCTTAAATTAAGCTAGATCATTTACTTAAATATGTATACTTAGTGATCGATGCTTTAACTTTTTGACAAAGCATTAATGAGTGCTGAGACTTTAATGATAGGAGGTGATGAAATATTATTTGCAAATTTTGATTCATCCACCAATAAGGAAAAAATAATTGATAATGAAATAAGGATTCTAAAGTTCAAATGAAAAATTTGGGTATTTCATTTATTTCCGTAGATTATCCTGGAAATCGTTTCACTTACCCAAAATTAACAAACAACAAATTTGATAAGTGTTCTTGAATTGGTCTTGTGTAACTGGCACACAAAATGCACGTTGAATCCTCTTACAAATTCTTTCTTGAAGATCCCATTTTAGGATCAAACAGTTGAACACTTTATTTACGGCCAACAACGGTGTTGTTGATTTAATATTTAAGTTTCATTCTTGTGAATATGGTAATTATAGCGCTACACTTTTTTTTTATAAGAACAATTTTGTAAGAACAGTGAGGCTCAAAAATGCCAAAAAATAAGAACAATTTAAGAACAGTGGAGAGGCTGTAGTTAGAGAGTTACTTTAATGGGATAAACTTTCGCGGGGATTAAATTTCGTGGTTGGGCCTATCCGCGAAATTCAAAAATTTCGCGGGGACTTAATTTCGCGGGTGGCACTATTGGGTGGCAATATTTTCACGATTTTGTGACTTTTACTGTCAAATCATGCATGTTGGTTGTTGAAATACACATTATTTGCGCCTCTTTGATGCAAGTAAACATTCAAATAGTATTTATTTGACATATTTTGAGTTTTGTTTAGAAATATTTCGCGGGTGAGGCCTTTCCAAATTTCCATTGGGACTTAATTTCGCGGATTTTCGCGGATGACACCCAAATCCCGCGAAATCCGCGAAATTTAATCCCCGCGAAAGTTTACCCCATTAAAGTATAGCAAAAAGAATCACTGGTTTCTAAAATCCTCTAAATAGTAAAGTAAATAGCCAAAACTTGTTTTTTACCTTAGAAAAAATAAGAACAAAATAAGAACAATTCAAGGCTCAAAGTACCAAAAAAATAAGAACAGCCGAGCCTCAGCAAAAATTTACTGGTTCTTATAAAAAAAAATGTGTATTCTTCAAAATGTTTATTTTTTTCACTTTCTTGAACGAAGTTTGAAAAACAAATGAGTGAAAAATATAAACAGATTTGAATAATCTTTCTAACCATATACCAACCTTTTTACTATACGACAAATGCTTGGAAAGTTATGGTCAAAAAGAAAAACACTATACACCTTTTTGACACATACTTTACGTCCCTCGAAAGATGCTACGGATACTATAAGTTGCTCCTATTATTAGGGAGTTAAGTGTTAAGTAAAGATGCACGAATTGAAGGGTTAAGATATTGAAAAGTTTTAATTCATTAAT
>NW_027104118.1:0-52844 GCF_902728285.1 Clytia hemisphaerica | reverse complement strand
ACCATAAACTCTCCCTTTTTATTTTCTTGGAACTATTCTTTGCTTAGAACAAGAAATTTTTTGCACTCTGAATTGTTTAACAAATTCGCAATTTCTTTGCAACAAAAAAAATCTAGCTCCCAAAACTCCCACCTTATAAATATCAATTTCAACAAAACAGCAAATAATAAAACAAGAAGATCAAAACAGCAGATCATAGACTTCTGTAAGTATGTTTGTATGTTTTTTGTGTGTGAAGATTGTTTTTATGAATAGAAAGTAGTTTTAATCAAAAAGTTACCGCTGGGGTTTTCACGTTCACACGCTAATCTATATATTAATACGTAGCCTCAAAATACCCAGACTCAAAATTTCAGGAAAAAAACTCTTACCTCAACATAGGTTCATGGTTGGCGGAGGAGCGGAATCGGCCCTTTTTTCGGACGGAGTGGCGGAATTTTGCGAAAATTTAGACGGAATTACGGAAATTGGCTTCTCTGACGGAGACGGAAAATTAGACAATTTTAGTGCGGAAAAACGGAATTTAACAAAAAAATTGGTGGAATTTCGGAATTGGTAAAAGATATTCAAAATTTGCGGAATTTTCGACAAAAATATTGAATTTCAAAGGAATTTTCGGTGACGGAATTTTGGTTCAATTTAAGACGGTTTGACGGCAATTGGAGAAAAAATTGACGGAATTGCGGAATCGGGTACCCCCTGAAACCCCCCCCCCCCCCAACATACAAAGTTTCTAAAATTGTAGAGTCTGGTGCATGTGAAAAAGTCTGATACAGTTTGTTTGATACTGCCTGTGAGTGAACCCTTGTTGACAGACTATCAAAACTTTGGAAACCCAGGCAGACACACATAATTACTTACCTCTTTTACCAACTCAATAAACTTTCAAAACTACTTTTAAACTATATTGAAATGTCAGCCACATTCATAAAGGCTCCTTTCCATCAGCCATTTTGTTTAGAAAAGAACCTGTGTTTTCATTTTCATTATGTTTATCTTTTTTTACCATGTCAGCTTTTTCCATGAATTATGCGCGCGCATCGAGAAATATCGAAAAGCGCGCGAAAATTCTGCTCAGTGACTGGGCGCGTACTGACCAATTAGAGATACTCGCATATGCCGAGACAGATATCCCTGCAGACGAGTTACTTGGACCAGACCGTAAACCACAGACAAGATTATAAAAAACCAGACAGTGAAATTTAGTTTACGGTCTGGATATCCAGGCTAATTAATACGCTAAAACGTGTGTGTTTACAACGTTCTGTAAAAAGTTTTCCAAAATCTAAGAATGCTCTACAAAGCCTCCTCTTCACGGCGTTGAACCATCGTCTCTTTGCCCCTTATGCAGATCTCTTACCACTAGACTAACTTTGAGACGTCGAGATACTATTTTCTATACATCCAGACGATGTCAATCGAACGAATCGAACGCCGAATCAATTGAACGCAACTGAACACAATCGAATAATTGCAATTCGATTGTCGAACGCAATCGATATGTAATCGAATATTACCCAGGATTTGCCATTCGATTGCTTCAATTACGTTCCACTGTATTCGATTGCGTTCGGTTGTATTCGATTATGTTCGATTACGTTCGACTGATTCAATAGTACTAGATTTTATTCACTTTTCGTACGGTACTTAAGCGCTCGGCCGCCCACGCTAAAAAGCTCTAACGGGGTAATCCAATTTAATTTAATCGCAATCAAACTCATCGAACATAATCGTAATCGAACGAAATCGAATGTAATTGACAATCAATCGAACCAATAGAACATTCAACTATCAATCGAACCAATCTAACCTTACTCGAACGCAATCGAACACAATCGAATATTACCCAGGATTCGGTCGTTCGATTAAGATTCGATCGCGTTCGATTACGTTCGATTGGTTCGATTGCGATTTTTGTTCGAAGTTGTTCGATTGACACCGTCTGGATACATCAATATTGGAGCTGGATGGGTTAAAATCAACCTTCTACCCAAATATAATTTTTGCTTTTGAAGAATTCTCATTCAGACGCTCTTTAAAACTTTGTGTTTACAATAGCGTGTTTTCAAAGTCTTTCAAAGTCACTCTCGAATGTCCAGCCACGATGGCTAAAAAGATCTAAAATATAGTTCTTCTGAGCCATTTACTTAATTGTGGTTAAAATTTGCAATGCAATGTTATCTTTTTTCTCCTTTCTTTTATAAAATGAAAATTGTATCATTATTTCTGCAGCTCTCTTTCTTCTTTATTTGTATAGATCACAGCGACCGTAGTGCAGTGGTAGAGCATCCGGCTACGGTTCGCAAGGTTGTGGGTTCAACCCCCAGCCGGGTCATACCAAAGATTTCCAAAATGGTACTTGATGCCTCTCTGCTTGATGCTCAGCAATGAAGAGAAGGATCAAGGGTAAGTGGAGTAATCCAGGGAGAAAGAGTGGCGCCCTCCCCTACCTTCGGGTAGATAGCTATCGAAAGAGGAGCCTTCGGTTCGCCTCCGACTGCGGTCGCAGACTTACTACTATGTGTATAGTGATTCGCTGGATTGGGACACGCAGCGTGCAACGCTGTGCATACGGCTAGTATTGTTTTAAATTCTTTGATTAGACTTAATGTGATCATATTGAGTTAACTTTGATCTTTAATAGTGGCCTCTTTTAAGTAGTTTCACCTATTCTTATACCTATAACTTTCACCATTTTAAAGTCGCGTATAGTTTTTGACGTCATTCTTGCAATTTTGACCTTTTTGACTTTATAGCCCTATTAATCTTTGCGCCTTTCAGGTTTGTGCACCTCACAAAATAGGATATTCGCGCACCCTTTAATTTTCGCGCATCTTGTAATTTCTGATATATTTTTGAATGTTTTTGGTGAAAAATTTACGTGAAGAGGGCAAAATGACTGAAAATCAGAACCGTACGCATTTTAACAAGATTTTACATTCCAGAGGTATATTTAACAAAATTAGAAGACTCGCTTCTTAAAAAGAGCGCTAAGATGATACTCCTATGATATTCATAATGACCGGATGATCTGGAGTTTTTATAACGTTGGCTAAAGATTTCTTCCTGCGTATTTTACCGAACCAGTACTATATTCTCTCGAAAAGGGGGTACACAACCTCGTCCCCGTGTATCCCAGGCTTTATTTACGTTACTGATTGACGCCAGAGAATACCCTGGTATTGGCTGATGCGAGTTCCCCCTCTCAGAGGGGGAACTTCTCAAAACAATACGTCATAAAAAAATCTGACGTTACAAAGTTACACTGCAATGCAATGGTTTCAAACCCAGGAACGAATGAAATCTGACGTTTTGTTTTTGAATTACGTAATCTTTCGCGTTCGAAAACCAGCCAATGCCAGGGTATTATCTAGCGCTATCAGTAAGCATAAAAAAGCTGATAATGCGCAGGGAACGAGGTTGGGGGGTACATGGTGATATTATAGTGTTTATCGCATGACATGCAAAATATCTGTAATCTGATTGGTTACATTACAGTGCATAAACGTCATATCTTCATTTATTGCACTGTTTGTTTTATTTGCACCGTTGCCCTTCATTTATTGCACTGATCAATGCAACAGCTTCATTTTTTTGACGTCGATTTCTTTGAGAAATAAAAAAAGAAAGAAGACTTTTCAAGTCTTGCGATAAACCAATTATCACATAATACCTCGTGCAATAGGGGTTTATTTTTCTCGTTCTTTTATTTTTGCTGTTATTATCACTCGCCTAAAGGCTCGCAAAAATAAGGAGCAAAAAATAAAAGAACTCGAAAAGTAAATCCCATATTGCACTCTGCACTATGCAGTAACTAATACATACCCCCACAATATACATGTACCCTCTAGGTCCCGAGATGAGAATATACCATATACCCATACAATATACTTGTGCCCCAAGTCCCGAGATATTCAAATTTAAATTTATCTGACGTCATAACCAAGGTTTTTTGCTAATAACTTTTGTGTGTTTGAAATATCAATAGACCTAGGGGGTACATGTATTTTGTGAGGAAGGGGGTATAAGGTATATTATTATTATCTCAGGACCTAGGGAAATAGGGGTACATGTATATTGTGTGGGGTTATTTGGTATATTTTCATATCGGGACCTTTGGTACCTAGGGGTACATGTATATTGTTGGGGTTATTTGGTATATTCTCATTTTGGTCCTTTGGGACCTAGGGGATGTATGTATATTTTGGGGTGTATTTGGTAGTCTCATCTCGGCACCTTAGGACGTTTGGGACCTAGGGGGATAAGGGGTACATGTATAATGTGGGGGTATTTGTTATATTCTCATCTCGGGACCTTGGACCTTGGACTTTTTGTTTACACCTGTGACTTCACAGCTTTGATTTTGTTTTTTTTGGCACTAGCTAAAGTTTGGTTTTATTTGAAGCTGAGGTTTGTTTTTATACAACTTTTTGTATCATAGAGATTATGTAAACATAAATAAAAGCGGATTCCGTTGCCCTACTCAAAATTGAAAATTTATCCTCGAAAAAAAAAAGATCTAAAAAAATTTTCGGTAAAAGGCTTTCTGTAGTGAAAAGTTTGATCTTTTAAGCTTCACAAATATATATCATGTAAATTCCTAACATTTTTTTCTCTCAAGTAATAGACCAAAGTATAACATATGCTTTCACTTTCGTTTTAGCTTAAAAGATGGCATCAAAACAATCTACAAAAACTTTGTAGAATGTGTTGTAATTTGCTTCAAAAAGAAGGAGATTTGATAAGAAATAAAGATTGTTTTTATTTTAAAACTATAAGACTGATAATGACTAAATACATCCATTTTCTAATTCTGCTGTATTAGCCTCCTTTTCAAAAATTTTTCACCCAGGACATTTTCATTCCAATATATTTAAATTCAATATTCTTGGGTTGGAAATTTTGGTTTTATATTTGAAGATTGGAAATTTGAGCGATTTCCTTAAGCTGATTTGGAAAACGTAAATTACCCATAGCTTTTGTAGAATAAACCAATGCCCTTGAAAAATCAAGTGAAAAAAAACCATGTAGAAATGACAATTTTCCAAGGCTGGTTGGAAAACATGACTTTTTGGGTGGGAAATTTTTATTTTCCAAACAGTTTGGGAATTGAAAAAAGGTCAAAAATCGATGTGAAAATACATATTTTTGTAAATTTGATACCTCGGGTTGAAAAACTAGACTTTTTGGGTTGGAAATTTGTGTTTCTCCCAAACAGTTTGGAAAACGTTAAAAATCCATGTGGATATTAATTTTTTATTTTAATTGAGACTCCTCCTTGCAAAACTAGACTTTTTGGGTTGGAAATTTGTGTTTCTCCAAACAGTTTGGAAAACGTTAAAAATCCATGTGGAAATTACATGTTTGTGAAATTGAGACTCTTTTTTGGAAAACTAGACTTTTGGGGTTGGAAATTTGTGTTTCTCCAAACAGTTTGGAAAACGTTAAAAATCCATTTGGAAATTACGTTTTTGTAACCATTTTCTGCGCATGTCCTTTGAGAAAACCACAAGCGATTTTTCGCTCAAAACTGTTTTGATGTATAGTTAACCTAGATATTAGGCCATAATGTAAGCAGTCAAGCTGTAAGTTTCCGTCAGGTGAGGCATCCCTTCGGAGCGGCCTTGGTCAATCGCAGTGAGTATGCACAGTGAAGCACATAGGGTACTGGTTTTATAGTTTCAAATGGTGCCCTGCTGAGCTGTGTGAATGATCTAAGATCAACCACGTATCTGTGCTAACAATAACGAGAGATTGACCGGGAGCCATCGAGCCTAGGCTAGCGAGTGACTGTTCACAAAATCAAAGGAGGAGGAGGTGAACCTTCCCTTAGCACAGGGAATAGGCCCTAACTTAACTTAGGGTTCACAGCGCTATAGATTTTGGCTTTTTTCCGACTGAATTTTAAAAAATTCCAACCTTGTTAAATTTGGATTTTGGCTTTTTTCAACCCGGATTTTTGAAAATTTCAAGCCATGGAAAATGCAAAATTTCCAACCTTGGAGAATGTCCCACATTTCCAGGTTGGATTTTATCTTTTTTGCGGAACGACCGTTTTGAGGGTGCAAAGCGCCCGAATAGGGAGTGTAGCATCCTTTGGCAAGATCTGCGTACGCGGGGCGTAAAGTTGTATATGTTCGAGAAATGCTACCGATTTGGTTCACGAAAAAACACCGAGCAAAGTAGACTTTTCTTTATTTTATAAAATAAAAGTGTTTTTAAAATTATATCGAGTTTGACTATCCAATCAAGTGCGAGATGTTTGTTTTTGTGTCGTTGCTGCTACTTTCACTTTTGCACATTTGCGAAACAAAGATGGCGATTTTTGTCAAGGCAGGATCCTGCTGATATTTTAAGCTGGAAGGGATCTTTTACTTACCACTTCCTCTGGGAGAGGAGAGCTGTCCTACCATCCACTTGCTAATAATGTGAAATTTTTTTGTTGTCAACTGAAATTTTCGATAATTGGTCTGACAGAGTTGTTTATCTTGTGGCATCCATACTGCATGTCACATTTTTGTGACAATTGATTGGAGTAACCATTCCTATTACATCAATTGATCTCATCGAAAACTATTTTTATCGCTTGAGATCAAACCAAATATCTGCAACTCTGCAACTAACATACATTTAGAATTTTATTGGAAATGTCATGTCATGGTTAAACTTTACATTCAGCCGAACAATGATTTTTTTGTCATGTCGTAAATACCTACACGGTTCAACGCAGTTCAACGTATTTGAGTAAACGCTTTTACCAAGAAAAAGATCATACATACGCCATCGAATATTGGGTGATTGTGGTTAGTAACATTTGTTGAGGAGGTGTGCTGCGAAGAACAGAGATTGTTTTGAGTGTATTACAAATAATATCTCTTAGGAACTCCTCGAGGGAATTCTATTGTAATACACATCGCTTTTTTAGAAAAAACAAAAACTCCAATAAGGTCTATTATTCAACATGACATAAAAAAGACTTTGTTGTAGTTTGAGATCAAGCAAACGCAAACATTACCAGATTCCCATCAAGATTTAATATTAATATTATGTAGCTACGTATAATATAATGCAACACAAGAAGGGGACACATTGTGAATGTTTTGGTGGTACATGTGATGCTTAATGACATTAACTTTTACATGTTAAGGCAGCAATCAGAAAATACACTTCCATTTTATTTTTATTCTTTTTAAGTCAGTACAGTAGAAAATTTCAAATTCCCCGCTGCTGGTGGTCATTATTCAGTTCAAACACTTTAATAAAATAAGCTCTTTCACAGCATTTTCCTCAAAATTCTAAAACATGTTACTGGCAAAATGAAATGCATGGATAGGTTCGTGATCGCTGCCTTATAATATTGGAATGTTTCAAGGGGTTTGAAGTCATTGCATGATTTGCTTTTTTGCTTGCATAGTAGTGAATTATAAATTAGTGATATCTTTGTAAAAATGGATTTTATTCTTTACCACTTCTAGTTATGACATCCTAAACTATCAAAAAGTCCATATTACAATGTCACATTTACTGTAATATTTTAAAACTACAGAATCAAAACAATGACGAGAAAGACCACATTATTACTAAAGCTACACATCAATGTGTTATTGTTTTTATGACTTCATGATTGAAATAGGGTCTTTTTTCACAGGATACGTTTGTTGAAAAATTCTAGAAGAATCTTTTAAAACTCATCAAATTATATTCACTTTAAAATACTCTGTGTTACCCTTTTAAATACCACTGTAATCCCCGGAAGGTGATATCTACTATCCGTAGATCTAACACATTTTTCGACGGGTTTTGGAATGTAAAATGCAGACCCGAAAATATTCTGTTAGCCAAAATGAAACATGACGTACTGAAATAATTAGCATAACCAATCTAAATTATTCGTTGAATTAATTTTGTTTTTTTTAGGCGCGAAAAAATGGCAGAATGTAATTTCTGGATGATCTTTTAAACCAGACATGAGTTTGAAAGGGTCCAGTTTCTTGAAAAGATCATTTAAGAAATTGTCAAAGGATTCAGGTAAGAAGAAAGATTATGCTTATTTTGCTTTAATTACTTACTTCCCTTTTATAAGGAAACAAAATTAACTTATTCAATCATCTACTACAGATATTCTTAGGAGGAAGGATATTATATTGGAGTTCTAATTATTTCATGGTTTGTATAGAAATCATCAAGACATTTTTTATATAAGCAACCAAGTTACTAAAAGCTTGTAAAAGGTCAACAAGTCAGCTTGGTTTAGCAGCATAGACCTGAGGATAAGAAAGAAAAAGCTACCAAATTTCTGAAACAGGGATATTTTTTGGCATTACAGTATCTGGCAATAAAAAGCATCTAAGAATCAAAAATCATATAAGATATTTACTTACCTACATAATGTTTAATTTGAGGTATTTTCAGTAAAAATAGAATCAAAACCTATGAAATTATAGAAAGTGGCTCTGTGTTCTATTAGCCTGAAATTCAGAAAATACTTAGCAACCTAAAGCCTGAAACCAAAATTGGAATCATCCAATGCATGAAGAAGGTATAGCATTAGCATCCAAAGCATTTTGGGGATCTCTTTCACAAGGTCTTTACAAAAATTTTTTTTTTCCTTTATCATTTCAAAATTATGATAATACTAAAAATACCATTTTGATATTGTTTTAGTGGAAACCTAAATACTCAATGTCTAAAACCTTAAATTCCTAAGACCTCAATGCTGTAATTGAATATCATTAAATATTTGATTTTAGGTGCTTTCCCGGACTACTTCTCACCATCAACAGATGGAGACAACCCTGTGTTACCCCCATCACCCAAAGCTTACCAGAATGGCATCACTCAACCTATGCAAGAGCAAAAACCAAAAGAACAAAGACCAATCAATGAAATTCAGAATGGCATCACTCAACCCATGCAAGAGCAAGAACCAAAAGAACAAAGACCAATCAATGAAATTCAGAATGACATCACTCAGCCCATGCAAGAGCAAGATATTCCTAAACAAAAGAAGAAGCCAGCCAAGTCAAAGAATATAAAGATCAGCATAATTGTGCCCGTCTTCGAGGTAGACATTGACAAGGAGATTCTACGCAATGGTAATAATGTCTTAACCTACTACAATATGATAAGCATTGAACAGAATATGACCGCATCGGACCAAAGCAAAGTTAGAGCAATACATTCGGATTTCAAAGTCGGATGGCTGTCTGATGCGGTAATAAACTATTTTCTGCATAAAATCGTCTCAGAAAATGAAAGAGCTTTATACATTACGTCATACAGAAGCATTAGTATTAGCCTTGGGCGCTCGTACCGAAACTTGTGAAAGGGAAAAAATTTAGAGAACATTGACTATGTAGTTGCTCCATTCAATAGCAATAACCTCCATTGGGTTTTGACTGCTCTTGATGTGAGGAAAAATACTGTTACTATCTTGGATCCGCTCTGTGAGAGATTGAAATCATCAAACATTCAAACGTACAAGGCAGTTGAGATTGGAAAGTCCTTGTTTTCTGTGAAGTTTGATGTTGAGGACCCAGTAATAAACTTAAATGTGTCCCCCACAATGCAAAAAGATGGATCAAGCTGTGGGGTCCATGTATGTTTTTACGCAGAAAGACTTATTAAAGGTAAATCATTTACATGCTTTATACAGTGAGGATGAGGTGCTCAGAAAAATAAAGAGATCTTTTTGAAATCATACTAATTCGTTTTTTAAGGTGTCACACCATTGATTCTTACCTTTTCCCATTTAAACACATAACATAAAGCAGAACAAATAAAGTGGAAGCTATGGTAAACAAATAATCCCAATAAATTACATCCCATCTAAAATGGTTTATGAGCATTTTTTGTTTACTGTTTCAAATTATTTTTTTTCTTTAACGACACCCTTTCTGTGCTAAAATTTTCATCACTTCTAAACAATGATAGGTTAATTTTCAAATTTATACTAAAACTAAGGTAAATGTATTATATTGTATCTTCAGGGGAAGTTATAAATCAACCCTTTGATATCATGGAGTACCGGAGAAAGATCTATAACACTATTATTGCTGGTAATTGCTGGTGACACTATTATTGCTGTACCATATTCAGGTTTAATAAATGTTAAGAAATAAAAATAAATTATTAGATAAATGATATTAACATTTATTTTTCTTAAAATATATCAACAGACATGGCATATCTTATAAAGAACTTTTTTTTAGAATAATCCTGCTTCCCGTAGCTTAATTATTAATTTCTGGGAGAAAATCTAACTGCACAACCAAAATAATAATACTCCTTATCGCATTTGTTGATTTTTCTAAAAAAGCAATGCATTGTGAGATTGTTATGGGAAGATTGCAATAGAATTCCCTCAAGGTTTCTAGATATAACGGGATGACGAAATTTCAGATGACCCACGGTGACGGTATTTGTCAGATTTCAATCTCGGGATACGGTATTTTGAGTAAAAATCTACGGTATTTCGGTGAATATCATAGAAGGGTGGTACAGCTGGTACACAATTCTCACCACAGCCAGAGAGTTAAAGTGTAAACGGGGCTTTAAATATTCGAATACTTTTTTGGTACAGCCGTTTGCTCCCAGCTTTACGCGCGCAATTCTCACCACACAGAGAAAATTCCCGCACAGCGTAAAGTGTAAACGGGGCTTTAAATATTTAAATATAATATTTTTCGTATTTTTTCAATTGAATCGAATGTTTTCATTGAAAAGTATTTTTCACACTCGTGCTGCGTTGCTTCAGCGAATGAATTGAGCATGTCTTCAATCCAATCAAAGATGACATCAGGTTAGGTTATTTAGAGTATTTTTATACTTTTTTATCTCGTACTTTAATCGTAGAAATTTTAGCGAGACTAATTTTAGCGTTTTAGCGAATTTTCCCTATTTTCGCTAATATAAATCTCGCTAAAACACGCTGAATCGACAGATCGCTAAAATTTATCCGCGCGAAATTTCTGGTTATATTGCCTTGATACATTTTTATCAATAGGAAGGGTTTCAGTGCAAAGAAATGCTAGAAAACGAATCCAGTCAATATAATGTAATACGATTATTCGCTAAAATTTATCCACGCGAAATTTTTTGAAATCGTGATTCGCTAAAATAAATCCAAAAGAAATCAAGATTTTCCTGACTTGCTAATATACGCTAAAATTAGTCTTGCTAAAATTTCTACGATTAAAGTATCCGTTTTATTGCTGATTTTTTGTCTTGTATGTGATGTATTATGTAACTGAAAGATGATGTATGAGATATTTTGTTCTCGAAATCATGATCTTTTAGACATTTGATATTTGAGGTCAACCCTTTGTTTTGTATCTCTCTTCTTGCTTCCCAGCGATAATCGTAGGGGGTTAAAAGGGGTCCTAGGAGAAGCCGACGAGGGAAGTCTTATTTTGTTGAAGACTGGCATGTCTGGAACCATTGAGTTTAAAGCCGGAAGGGCTAAAGGAGAATCTTTAACCCTTCTTAGGAAAGAAAAAGTGAAGCCTTAAATTAAAAAATGCGCCGCATTTTTGAGGACGGATTGAATCTAGCGATTTCTTTGTTTTTGAGTGATACTTTTTCGAAATTTTGGCGGTAAATTTTACTTTCAATCCGGCATTTGTTGAAAAACCAGGCGGGTCGCGCTAGGCCGCGCAACTTTGGTAGGATTTGTTGGCTACAAATCCTACCAAAGAGATTGACTTCTAGCCTTCGGCTTCTAATTCATTGGCTGGACCCGGGAGGGGGTACCGACCCCTATAGAGGGACTGAAATCGAGGAAAACCGATTTCTCATGAATTTTGTGACCCTTTTTGGTGCTATTTTGCTTAAATTTTAGGCTTTTCAGGGTCAAGAAATTAGGTTCCGTTGTTTTTACAACCCTTAGGATGACTGAAATTAGATTTTGTGATTTTATGCCCCTTAGCGGGATTTCGATGTCCAAAAAAGGTACCCTTAAGGGCGGCACATATCCGTACCCTTCACTTGCCTAGGTACCCCCCCCCCCCTTCGGGGCTGGAATGACCCATGAGCATGAGCCATCCCCCTGATAGAGCTATAATACACCTTTCCCGTAACCGTAATATCGGAACTCCGGATTTTTTCTCAATTTGGTTGTTCAACGTTTTTCGAACCGTACGTGAACAAACTCTTTGTTTTTGCGATTGTTTGTACCCAGACCCTTTCTCTATGGAAATTTCAAAGACCCTATATCTACGTTGCTTATCGAAATTTTATTTTTAGCTACGGCGGCTCTTATTAGAAGGCGGCGCTTGATAGAAAAAGTACGGTATTTAAAGACTTTGTTTTTTTATAGCACACATGGTGGAGTTGATAAAGCTGCAACCAATGCGGGATTGGAAAAGCCATTCGATATTCGTCTCGCCAGGAGAGATTCTAGTGCATCATGTATGTTTGTGATCAACACTAGTGACCAACTCAAACTAGAACTGCCATAAATTATAAATATGACGATTTTCTTGACGATGGATCTTTCTTCCTTGTTGGTCGCTCCTCGAGATTTGGTCGATCAATCAAAATTAACTTTAAATTGTTGTCTTAAACGTCTTTCGCAAATAAAAGGGTCATGATATAAATCTTTGGAGTTCACATTACCAAACTATCAAGTTTGACCAAGGAACTTTCTTGGTTTTACGAAAATTCTTCACGGGATCGGTATTTTCGGAAAAAAACCACGGGATGACGGGATTTCCTCGAAAAATTTACGGGATGACGGGATTCCGGATTGCCGTACGCCCCCATCATATACTGTATGAGTTTTTAAGATTTTGTTAATTTTTACCTACACCACCCAGCTACGTCTATATTATCTATCAGTTACTTTTATGAAAATGAAAATACATTTAAAGAAGGCCTAGAAAGTGCCACGTAATACCAATCAATTTTCCTTTTCGAATTATTTATTTAGGGGAGAGGGACAGAACGGGACAGATATAATATAGACTTTGAGAACTTAAGCTACAAAACAAATAATATAAATCACCAGTGGATCTCTATGAAAACTTTATTGATATGGAAATATCGAGCAACATACAAATGTTGTTGATATGTCTTACCCAGTCAACAAAATATAACAAAGAAGCAAGGAAAACAATGAATTTTCAACCTTACATCGCGTTCTTGTGATAAAAAAAATCTTCGATAATATCCCTTCAAGTGCCGAGGCCCTTTTTTGGGTGCTTTTTTGGTAAGATGAGCTAGGTCAAAGAGGGGAATGGATTAGCATTTTTCTGATCGATTGATTTAAAAGATTATCTAGGGAATTTTAAAATATTCAATTTTGAAACTATTTTCTAACCTAATTGCGAGGAAAGTATGGTATTGTATTCATGTTTTCGCTGGAAGTTGTGCAAGTAATTATCATAGAAACTATGTGCTGACAAGCAGTGTGAAGCAGAATTGTTCCCAACTGTTCAACAATGAAGAAGATTTGACAAAATAAAATGTTTTATACAATTTTGTTCAAAGAACAATTTACAAAGTCTGTTGTAAAAAACTAAGAGCTGTGGCCAAATTTAGTCGAGCAGAGAGAGAGTTGCTGCTTCCATTTGGCGGCCTAGCTGTATGCTGGGTTCGTAAGGAATGGAACAAGCTGTATGGTTAAACATGTACCCAATTGAATATGTATCAGTCATAACACTCTGTCTTGTCAAGGGAATATTCCAGAGCTCATGAGCAAAATGCCTGTGATAGGTATTGTAAGTTGATTGCTCTTCCGATCCCGGAGTAATATTGTACTGGACGGCACACTTAATCGTTGTGGCTTTCCCAAAATCAATTAAAACGATTCTATCACCAGCTACGATTACATTATCACCTTTAATGTCATTGTGCAATATGCCTTTACCATGGATATACATGATAGCAGATACCACTTCCTTGCAAATAAACTTTAGTTTGTGTATATCAAGTTGACCTGTCTTTCGGAAAGATGCTAGAGTAGGGTAGGGAATGTGTGACGATTCCATTGAGTTACCCAAAAATTCCATCAAGATCCCGTTAGAACTTTCCAGTAGCCCGTAGCAAAAAGGAACGAATCTACTCCCAGAGAGAGTCAAAAGAATGACGGTTTCTGCGAGAACGGACTTGTAAGAAGTCTTTTGATCAAAGTGTTTCACTACAATAACAAATTCCAAAGATTTAAGATATCCAAGCTTTACACAACCAAAGACACCTTATCCAACAAAAAATTCAACAGGGGCGTAGTTATCCTTGGTTATTTTTGGTATACCCTCATGTTTCTGAAGGATGAAATCTCTTGAAGCTGTGACATTGCTATGTTTATTTGTAGCCTTAGTGGTTTTGACATAAACGGATGATAATTTAGGAAGTGCTGTTCTGGTTTTCTTCTTAGAAGACTTCTCAAGCTCAAGTAGATAAGTCAATCTTTGAATTGTGTCATCCTTTTTCTCCATCTCTAGGTGGCATTTTAATTTTGCTTTATTGATTTTTTGACGGTTCTTTGTTCTTTTATTTCTCTTTTTCTTCCCTTCCGTACTACAGGTGTGCTTCTTTCTCCTAAAATGAAGAAAATACTGCTTTAAGTTTTCAACAACCGCCATTACTGTAACGTCTCATCCTGAAATTGTAAATGAGGAACAAAACCATGTGTTTTCCTGTACAAAGAAGGAAGTGTTTCCTCGATGATATTCATCAAGCACCCGATGTATAAATTTTCCTGACACATGACACTAAAGTGTAAGATATAAGGCGGCAATCACAGTCAGTAAAGTTTAAACGCTTTCAAAACATTTGAATTCTAAATCCTTGCGAAACAAAGTAAATTTAAACAAACATCAAACACAGTAAATTTATCTTTAGGCAGATAATCAGTACGGCATTTTACCTGGATCGGGGGACGTCACCTGATCGCACTACGTCGCTCATTCTGGAAAACATTTGCAATGGTATGAGCGTTCAAACTAAAATTTTCACGAGTTATGAAATTAATTAGGATCAATTGGTAACTTGGTAACTCAATAGCTTGATCGAGCGAGCGACGCTCTCATAACTTGAGAAACCTTGAGAACCGCACGGTGAAAATTTAAGTTTGGACTCTCATTTGACTGCAAATTTTTTTAGAGATTTCCTTCATGCAGAGATTTCATCCAAAAGTTTGCGCCGCGGCCTGCGGGCAGAAATACATGAAAGAATAAAAGTGGTGATAGAAAACGTCGCTCGATCGGACTACACCGTCGCTTGATCGAGTGACGCGCTTACCCAAAAAATGAGCGACGTAGTTTGATCAGGTGACGTCCCCCTGATCCCGCCCAGGTAAAATGCCGTACTGATAATAGGAAATTCTTTTTAATTTTGATAATGTAGCATTTTCATAGCATGAAATTGTAAAATCCCTTCCAAATCCTTTTTTCCTTTTAGGAAGCTAAAGAAAGCGAACAAAAAATGGACAATTTTACCAACCTCTATTTTAATTTTTGTCAGTCGAGTGAACCCAATTGATTTTGATTGCTATTTTTAAGAGTGTTATCAAAAAAATTCTAAGATACAAGGTGTCATAGATGCTGGGTCACAGCTTCAGTTATGGTAATGTTGGAATTTTTCGTTTAGATTCTCCTTTCCCCTCATTGCCATTTCCTCCAGTCTCTGTTCCTCCATTTTGGAAAAGTCTCTCAAAACATTCGGCTAACGGTAAAAGTTTAAAATTTTCTTTGCGGTCAAATTTACTAAATCAAACTTTAGCTCCTTGTGTGAAAACAAATATATTGCGCGTCAAAACATGTCTTTCAAGTACGGCCTACTCTACACTACACTTTTTCCATCACAAATATATTGCGCGTCAAACCATGTCTTTCAAGTACGGCCTACTTTACACTACACTTGTTCCATCGCATGCGATGTATATCAGCCTTTAAAGCCGTTTAGCCAATCACTATCGAGATTTGAATTCGGCTTTATTTGTCATGCGCGGCAGCTTTCAAATTCAAACCACGCATTTCGTCTTGATCGGATTTTACTGTGGTTAACTCTGTGGCTTTTGACTGTGAATTCATCAAGAATTGGCTTTCCAGACTTTATAATCACAATTTCAGTGATTCTTTTCTAGAATGATGGTCTATGCTGGAAGCCTTAAGTAAGTATGCTCGAATCTTACAAGTAGTCGAACAAGTGACAAGCTGACTTTTAGTTTCATTAGTGACTATTTTTCAATATTATGAAAAAGTAATAAAGCGTGAAAGAGCTAGAAAGAACATGATGTGGTAAGACTCATAAGACCATGAAGAGGTAGCCCCTCCCCTACCCGTCTGACTTTAAACAGCCTTCAGAGCTGTGTAAAATAAAAAGATAAATTGTCATCAACAGTCGCTTAGTCTATTATTTCTCGAAAGCCAAACAGAAATTTTATTTTTGGGAAAACACTTCGCTCTTGTCCTGACTAGCCCTTGTGGTGATAAGATTCGACGTTTCGATAATTGAATCTTGCAAGTAGTCGGACAAATAGCAAAATTTTCCTTGTGGTGTTATTCTTCATTGTTGAGTTGTAAAAATACCTTTAAAATGTTAAAAAAGCATTATTGGGGTTGTCTCAAAAAGAGAACTCGTAAGTTAAGATCCTCTCACCTTTTACCAGCCAAAAAATTCTTCCAAAAAGTATTACTTCTTATGGTCTCAAATTACCTTGCACCACCATGTTCTGTTGTTACTTCCTGATGTAAAAGACTCTGTGTTAAAAGTTCTTCCGTCTGATAGGATTTTCAGTCTTAATATTCTGCAAAATTCACCAAAATTTTGAAAACATGTGCTAATTTCCAGGCGATGTCAATTAAATAATTCGATTGTCGAATTAATCGAAAATAATTGAAGTCAATCAACGATTAAAATTCAATTACCGAATATAATCGAACGCTTATCAAATTTTTCATCTTTTTCCTGATTAATTCGATTAAATTCGATTACTTAGCACTTCGATTATATTTGATTGCCTTTGATTAGTTGTTTAATTCACAAACAAACCTTTGCGCTACGTTTTTGCCCTTTCCAACAATAAAATTTTGGCTCTAATCACGTCCTCTATTGGTTTTTTTTTAAGAGGCGGGTGGGACGTAGGCTGGGTGCTTTGACCACTGGAGACTCGCACAGAAATGAATGATATTTTTTGGAAAACACTTCACTCTTGTCCTGATTAGCCTTTGTGGTGACAAAATTTGAGATTTGAATTTTCCTAAAAGAGAATCTTTTCTTTTCTTTTGCTCTTGAAGTTAATGAAACAATCAAGGAAGAAAAAAAAATACCTCTGCCTACCAAAAAAAATGGAGGGAAAACAATGCTCGTTTAAAGAAATTTCTTGAAGCTGAAGATAGGAACTCTCAATATAAGCCTGATGATACAACTACAGGGGCAGAGTTTTCAAGCACTGTCGCCAATGAAAGTAATAATGAAAATCATTATAATGGTAATAATGAGATTGACTTGGATATCCCAGAGAATGATTGGGACTACTATAATGATATTGATAGTGAACATTTAGATGAAAAATTAGAAGAGCTTTTGCGAAATTTCCTTGAACAGGCTATTCAAGAGGAAGAACCTGTTAAAGGGGGGGTTTGTACTTTTACGGTGTGACGGGATTGGCCCCCTTTTTAAGTACGGTATTACGGGATTTGACAAAAAAAGAGACGGGAAAACGGTATTTTAAAATCAGACGGTGACGGTATTTAGGTGCATTTTTGCCCTGTACAAGCCGGTGTGACGGTGTTAATTATTTTTCCAATTTCGTTTCGGGATTCCGGGATTCAGCAAAAATTTTGACGGGAAAACGGTATTTCGAACCCCTACAAACCTCCCCTTTAAAGATACTTCTTTCCAAACAGAGCTTGGATCAATCACAAGAAATGCAAGTGACGGACTATTAGCCCTACTAAAAAAAAATGGACATGAATCTTTACCCAAGTCTACCCAAACCCTGTTAAAACACCTTTTTAAATTGCAAATTTCTGATAAATGTGGAGGTGATTACATTTACCTTGGAATTCTCAAAGGCAAACAAAGAGTCATTAATGGAAACTGTGATCTGGATCTACCACAAAATGTATCTCTTCTTGTTAATATAGATGGTGTGCCATTGTTTAAATCCTCCCCTAATCAAATTTGGAAAGTTTCCGGTGTTTACAATTTCATTGTGGCATGGCAAAGTAAAGCCAGCGAGTGTGGAAGAATTTTTAAAGGATTTTCTTGAGGAATATGCCCTTCTTGAAGAAAGTGGAATTTCACTTGGAGAAAAGCATTTTGAATTTGATATCAGTGTCTTTATTTGTGATGCACCAGCTAGACAATTTGTAAAAAATATCAAATCCTGCGAGAAGTGCGAAATTTTAGGTGTATATGAATGCCACAGAATGTTAATGTTACAAACAAATTGTGTCCAACGTAGAGATCAGACTTTCAAGCAACTTGGGTACTTGGGCACTCATCAAATTGGTAGAACACCACTTGTGGACTACCAGACCGATTGTACTCGGCAGTTTGTACTTGACTACATGCACCTTATATGCCTAGGGGTTGTTAAAAGAATACTTGTCTCTTTTATGAAAGAAGGTCCTAGAATTAGTAAACTGTCAGAAATGCAGTTGTCCGTCATTTCTAATCAGTTGGAAAGCTACAATGGAAAATTTCCATCAGAATTTGTTCACCAGCCTCGAGGCCTTAAAGAAGTAAAACGACGGAAAGCTACCGAATTTCGCCAATTTTTGTTGTATACTGGACCCATTGTTTTAAAGAGCGTTATTGACAAAGATACTTATCAACATTTCTTATCATTAACACTGGCACTACGAATTCTTCTTGACACAAATGATACATCTAGAAACTCTAATCTGTCTTACGCACATGACTTACTTGTTATTTTGTTAACCAAAGTGTAAAAATCTATGGCAAATTTTTCCTGTGTATAATGTACACAACCTTATCCACTGGAAAGATGATTCTGAAATGTTTAATTGTTCATTGGATGAAATCAGCTCATTTCCATTCGAGAACTATTTACAGATTATCAAGAAATTTGTCAGGAAAGCCCAAAATCCACTGTCACAAATAGGGAAGCGAAGTATTTAATATCAAAGAGAGAAAATCTAGCAGTCACAAAGTAGTTATTTCCACCCGGGGGAAAGACTCATGGTTTCTTTTGAGGTCTGGAAACTTTTAACAAATCAAAGAGGTTTTAAGAGATGGCAAAATGGTATGTGATGTGTACAAGCAACAGTTTTATGATAATGTTTTCACCGAACCTTCAAATTCAAAGCTTTTCAATGTTGCCTTTATAAAATCTGGAAAAAACTTTGACACAATGAATTTAACACGTACAGATTTAGTTAGGAAAGCCATAGCTCTTCCCTTCAAGAATCATGTGTATCTATCTTCACTTTGTCATGACATTAATTCTTAGTGTTACTCTGTTATTAGTATGGTATTTTGAAATACATTTTTCACAATTTTTTTTTCAGTTTCACTTTTGTGATGGAATGTTGAATAAAAAAAGCTATGACTCACAATTTAAAAAAATTTGCGAAAGAATATTCAGTCTTATTTGCGAAAACTAATTCCAACACAAAATAATTTTCAAATTTTCACTGCGATATTTTTCTTCATTAAAATAGAATTTTCAACTCATTTCTCCCAGATCTTTTTTATGAAAGTCCGATTTCGCGAAAACAAATTTCAGTGAAACAGGTTATGTACCAATTCGTGAAGTTAAATTCCATGAAAATGTGCGAAATTTCTGACAATAAAGTAATCTTCAATTTCTATTCCTTTCATACGTTCAAATACATACGTTTCGTACGTTTAAATCACATGAATTAGAATAAAATCACTATTGGCATAATAAAGATGACAGAGGAAAGAATTCCAAAAGAATGGGCAATTGTGGTTGTTCTTGGGTTTGGTAGACAAGGTCAAGACCGAGAAGAAGAGACAATTGTACCAATCCATTGGGTGGATCAGAAAACAAAACAACTGTTCTGGCCACCTTCAAAAAGTCAAGAAGGAAACTTCAATGCTCAACCAACTGACACATGGAAAAAATATGTTTTGAAGAAAATCAAATTTCAAGGTGTTGTATACAGTAATTTTATTCCTCTCCTTCTGCAAAGAAAGGGATAAAATGCTGTTTTTATTGAAACAGTGGCGAGTTATGCAGTCAGTTTTTAATTTTGGAAATAACTGATTTTAGAAAATGCTTTACTGAGTTTTTTTGTGCAGTTAACTTTTGAATAAACATTGATTTCTGTAAAACATTTTAAAGCACATGAAAGAATGCAAGATCTCTCCACTAATTTGGTTTAAACTTTTTTCTGTAGACCTCTCTTAAGTAATTTGCTGTCTTTTTGCGAAGCGAATGTACATGAGCGAAGCAGTTTTGCTATCGTGTGTGCGTACCTTTAACTTTCCATTCCTTTCAACTCTCTATAAGGCAGGAGATGGGAAAAACGTTTCGAATCTCCCAGTTGCGCGATACCAAAATATAAAGGAGATAAAATAGTAATAATATTCCCGGAAACGATAACTCAAATTATCTCCGTCATAGAAAATTTGTCGTATACAAATTTAGTGAATCCGTGTATGACTACATGACTCGAAATTCTCGTATTTCCTCAGGTCGCCCCGCTTTCGCCGCTAAATGCTCATTTTGCCCCAAGAGAACTCCTCTTATTGGTTAGTTTTCCCGCGCTACGATGTTTTATGATTGGCGGCAGAAATATCTTTACACTGATTGGTCCTGCAGAATCGTTGTTATGGTTTCTATTTATCATCAAAATGGTTAATTTCATTCTCTCCGAATTTGGCTGCTGAATCGCAATTCTGAGAAACTGCTTGGCTGTTTTTTTGGATTTTCATTGAGTCGTTTACATCATTATTATAAAAGTTTAAACCGTTTTTAAAACTGGTTTGATTAAACTGGTGTTCTTGGCTTCTATCTTTAATTGCCATCGTTTTTCGTTGATCATTGGTTTGGTTTGGACTTTCAATCAAATCGACATCAAACAACACAAAGCCTGCCCTGCTGCTATTGTTTATTTTTTGGTCAACTGGTGGTTGATGGTCTTATTTTCAAATCAGGGAAGTAAATTTTTTAATTGTGTGTGTGCTACACAATACTATTAGTTTTAATATTTGTTCTTGATCTTGGAGTACCTATCCTGCCTCCTTGCTTTTCTTTCTATCTATAACTAAAGAGACCCATTGTTCTAACTTTTGCCACACGCACCAAATTAAATAGATATTTTTGGGTATCATCATTTTGATAATATGTCGGCTTCTTCAGACAGAATTAGTCCTATAGGACTTACCAATTTCGGCCAAAATGTGTGTTTTTTTAATTCCGTTATTCAAGCATTGTATTCAGTCAATGCCTTTCGGAAGTTTGTTTGTCAATTTGAAAATAGTGCTGAAAATGATCCCGTCAAAATTGTGATGAAACACTTATTTACTATTATGACATCCTCTGATGCCCCAGTAGAAACATACCCATTATTGCCATATTTTGAGCTACCAGGTTACGAACATGCAAGGTTTGAACAGTTTGATGCACACGAATGTCTCCTTCATATTTTGGATAAAATTTCTCCAATAGAAAATGAGCAATCAGTGTTTAAGACTTCAGTTTTACAGTCAATATTATGCAAAAGTTGTCAGAATGTTTCTGATCAAACAGTGTTTGAACAGACATGTCACATCAAATTTCCCAATAGGGTTGGTAATTCAATAAAGCAAGAGCTGGCCAAGCTAGTAGATGACCCTTTTGGAGAGCCACTTGATGAATTATATCAGTGCTCTAATTGCTCCGTTCGAACCAATGCTATTAGATCTAGAACATTATTTCATATATCTGATTTCCTTATTATTGCAATGGGTATGTTTTGTTACGATCGTACAACACAGAATTCAAGAAAAGTGGTACCTGATTTAGTAATCGAAGAAAATTTTGAGAATGTTCTTTTGGGAAATTTGAGTTTACAAGCTGTCATTTTCCATCACGGTGAAACCGAAAATAGTGGTCACTATACATCAGCTGTCAAATATAAAGATACGTGGTATTCAATTAATGATGATAAAGTTTTTTGTATCAAAAATGCAAACTTCAACTGTAAAGTTAATGATGAGACTGTTCCATATTTATTAATTTATAAAAAATCAAAACCACAAAAAATTTCACCATCTTTACCAATTCATAATAGCCCTGTACGCAATTTTAAATTTGATAATAACATTTCTAAAGTCGCTTCTTGCTCAAACTCAAAAACCACCAAAAGTATGGGTGCTACCTCTTTCACAAAAAAAATGGACAGTGTTGATATGCATTTGCAAGAGGAATGTGACATTTACAAAACTACTTTTTTATCACCTCAAAAGAATGAAAGCACCAGCGCAATTAGGAAACGAAGAAAAATTATGCGAAGTGAAATAAAAGAAAAAAAGTTGTGTAAATTTCCAATGAAACTGAAAAAGAACTTGCTTGATAGACCAGTCATAAAAATAACGTTCCCCAATAAACCTCAGGGTAAAACACTATTTAAAAATATTGATTTTCAACGCATCGTTATCCCTTCTGCAACTTTTAAAGATAAAAAATCCTCAAAAGAAACAACATATAAGAACAAATCGAAAATTGGAAAAGTTTCAAATAAGAAAAAGATAAATCCAGACAGGTTAATGAAAGGTCTTACTCAAAATAATTCAAAATTATCACACACTTCTATGAACATCAATACTAATCGACAACCTTCTGACAACAATAACATTCCATTGAATAATCAGAATGATCATGAGATGAATGAAGAACCACGTGTGAACGAAACAAATATTCAATTGAGTGACCATCATCATGGTCACCTTAACATCCATGAAAATACATTTGTAAAAGAAGCTGTATCAAACTTCATCAAAGGGGAAGATAAGCATTCTATAGCTAGATGTATCACATGCCAAGAAGTCAGGCCAGTCTTCTTTTCCCATGTCCCTAAGAAGAAGGTGGATAAGTGGCAAGTAGAAGATCAAAGATGCACTAGGTGTAAAGATGAATTTAATCAGAAACAAAATCGAAAAAAAAATCATGCGCTACTTTTTTCAGGGATTCATTCTCCTCCCACTGATTGCTTCTGTGACAATGAGGGAAATCTGTTGCATAATAATCAACACTTTGCCAACACACCCTCTTTTCTCCAAGGCCTTACTTTTGTCGAAACATTGTTAATTCGCAAAATATCCATTGCAATCTATGTTCATTGTTTAAAGTACGGAATGTTGGCCTCAAAGGGCCATGCAGTTGCCATACCTTCAAATTTAAAGATATTCACCAAATTGCCTCAATTACCATCTGAAATTGGCATCATCTTGATAAGAAGTGGCAGCAATAATTCAAAAGCTTACATGGCCTCCCGACACAGGGTACAAAAAGCTCTTAACGGTTTGGTTTTTGGTATCCCTGCTTTTGGACTGGATAATCCACAACCTGGATATTCTCAATATAAAGGAAAAAATCACATTTCTGGGAAAATTTTGAAAGGAAAATATTTTTTGCATGAGCCCAATCCATATTATCATGATGTAATTATTGAGCAGAATCGCCTTTTAAACATTCCTGAAGATGCTGGAATTATACCAGGGCTTCCAATAGTTTCTGCTAATAAGTTCAATAATGAAAATAAAAATGAAGATAAAGGCCCAGCACCTGGTCAGTTTGAAAAGCTTGCTGTAGATGAAGAATTAACAACAGCATCAGGGTTTGCAACTCAATTAACAAATTCTGATGCTGATGAAAATGTCAAGAATGCATTGCGTGCATTTCTGGGTGACAATGCTAATGTTGAAGAAATTCTTGAAGCAGGTCAAGTAGCAGACATAGGAAGGCTGCACCTAAACAAAAGAGAGAAACCTATTCCAGAATTATCAACCGATGGTTTTTTCACAATGTGTTATCCTCATATTTTTGTAAATGGGACATGTGATTATACTATTAAAGCTGCAAGAACTTTGAAATATGAAGACTGGGTACAGCACATATGCTATTGCAATGATAACAGAGTGCCTGCTCACAGATTTCTCAAATTTCACCTAATGAATATCAGTATGCGCAAAAAAGCTTTGGATCAAGGTTCCTTCTGTGTTAACCAACAGATCAATGATAAACACATCACCAGGGATGAGTTACTTGAACAGTTAGAAAATCAAGATGAAGCAATACCGCGTAAATTTCTATCATTCAGTGCTAACTTAGTTGATACAGCACCGTACTGGCGTGAACGAAAGCATGAATTGGATTCCTTTTGTTTTTTCATGTTGAAAGAACACCAAGTTTATCCTACTTATTTTGATACTTCCAGTTGTGCAGAGCATCACTGGATTCCACTGCATAACATTTTGATAAAGTACCTGTCTCAAATTACTGGAGATCTTGAAGCTGACCTCCAAGTAAAATTCAAAAGTGACTCAAAGTTTCGACATCAAGTCTTACTTCAAAACCAGCATATTGTTACATCATATTTCGATGCAAGACATCACAATTACATAAATACAGTATTAAAAGAGCTTTTTCAGTATGAAGAGTTTTGGAGTCGGTATGAATTTGCCAAATCAAGAGGGCAAATTCATTCACACTCCTTATTCTTTTCAAAACAACACTATGATAAAGTCAAAGCTATATTATCTCAAGATAAAAATGACCCAACTGTAAATATTGCCAAGGATCTTGAAACATGGCTTCAAACAAATGAGATGAATGACACTGGTGTTTTTTCTCCTGGGTTTGTATCCTTACATCCTGCAGGAGGTGAAGTTCAACACATTGAGGATCAAACACCACAATGGATTCCTAACAAAGAAAATTGGCCTTTGCCAGAAGGAAGTTTAACTGATGTAGATGCCAATGTGTTGAAAAAATGTGTCTTATGTCAAGGAGATGATGAAGAATTAAAAGCATTCCATACTGACTTAGTCAATAAGGTTATGCTTCACACGTGTAGCTCGTACTGCCTTAGACGTAAAACTGTAACCACTAAGGAAAAAGATCAAGATGGTAAACCAATTGAGAAAGTCATTCGATACTGCAGACATCATTTTGGCGAATATGATGAAAAATCTAAAAGATCAACTGGTAAAGAGATCAATCCTTTTGAGCCAAGAATTACAGAGGGTAAAATATCCAGATTTGAAGGTAGAAACGATCACCCCAGGATGGTTCAACATATACTTCTAAGACCTTTAACATGGCTAGCCCAATGTGATACCCAGGCTATCGTCACTGATGATTTATTGGCATTGATTAAGTATATAACTGGGTATTGTTGTAAAGGTAACAAATCTACACAAGACCTTATGGATATATACAAGGAAATACTGAATAAATCTGATCCAACAATATCTCTGAAATCTATCGCTCAAAAACTGCTTTTGAAAACAGTTGGTTTTGTTGATACTCCATCTTCAGCTGCTGATTACATCAATACTAAAGGTAAACTATACAGCTGCAGCAGGAGATTTAAAAGAATTGGTTTAAGTGGTTTCAGGCTTTTTGATCCTAATGGTAAAGATGGCAAAGTTACCAAAGATACCATCGTTGACAAATTTCTTTCAGATAAAAGAAGGGAAGAAAATCCCTATATTACTTTGTACGACTGGGCAAAAAAGTGCGATTGTGGAAAGAAGTCACCCTGTAACAAAGATCATGTTCCTGTATTTACAGGATGTCAGCGCTTTTGGATATGGCCAGCAGGTGAAGATTTTTCTAAAGAACTATTAATGAAATTCTCTCCTGGTACTTGGAGAAAAGTTGATGATTTGAAAAATGGATTTGATACATACACAGAATCATTTGCTCAATTTCTGGACTCGGACTATTGCCCTGAATCTGTGAGAATGATGCTGCAGTTTGCCAAGGCTGAATATGACAAAAAAGTTGCTAGACGCCAAAAGAGACAAAACAATCAGCCGAATCAACCAATAGAAGAAATAAATTTCTCTCAATCAACACTTGAAGGAAGTCAAGATAGTCAATCTTCACAAGGCTCTGTCGTTGATACAATGGGAAACCAACTCCTTAGAGATATTGCGAGAGAAAATAGAGTATCAATTGAAGAAGCTTCTGTTGATGAGGAAGTGCTATACAATGGTGGAGATGATTATGACTGGCACGCAAATGGCTTGATGTGGTTGGGTGTACAATCCTTTCCTGACACACTTATAGAAGAAACAAAGAATTGGCTATCCGATGTATCAAAGCAAGCAAATGAAGCATTTGAGAGGGAAGGTAGACTTTGTACATTGCCAGATGTTGACCCAAAATTAGTGAATCCAATCCAAATGTTAATTGTCAACTACAATATTCAACTTCTTTTGGATTATGCGAGAGGAAATTTTGCTGTAGGATATGAACATTGCAAACGACTAATTGTTCAAGGCTGTGCGGGTACAGGTAAGTCACAAGTAGTAAAAATTATCACCCGTCTTGTGCGTCGCATTTTCAAATGTAATAGATCCGTTTTAAACGTTGCTCCTACTAGTGCAGCAGGTATTCTTTTACCAGATGGCGGAACTATTCACTCATGTGTTAATATTCCTAGAAAAACTAAAGGAATAACATTTGACAGTTGTCCCATGAATTCTGATCAAATCAAACATTTAAAAAGCCTGGCACTCGATAATGATGGCAAAAAACTCTCTCTCATGTGTCTAAATGCTGATGAAAGAGGAATGGTTGGACAATATGTTTTGGGTTGGTTTCATCAACGGTTTTCCCAACTGTCAATAAACCTATTAGACAGGGAAAGTGATCAAAGTATACCGTTTGGTTGCATTCCAACTTTTAATTTTTTTGGTGACATTTTCCAATTGAGAGCCATTGGGGAACGTAATCTGTATGATATTGTGTTGGATTCAACAGATCCTATTGATTCTGCTGGTGGTTTTGCCTACAAAGATTTCCAAGATGTATTTATTCTAGAAGAAATCATGCGGCAACAGCCCAATCAAGCAGCCTTGTTAAAACGCTTAGACAACCTGCGAACTGGCAATGTAACCAGAAAAGACTGGGAGGAGATAAATCAACGTTGTTATGATAATTTAACCACTGATGAACAAAGAAATTTTAACGACGAAACTTCGAATGTTATCTGTTTAACAGAAACATGGAAAGAAGCTAGCAGTTATAACCGCCGTGTTTTGAATTCAACAATGATCCATGGGGAAAGGACTATTTGTGCTGAATTCAAGAGTACTGGCTATGGTAAGCATCACAACAGCACCAGAGAATCCATGTCCCAAATACCCAACAGAACAACGATCGCCGTTGGATGTAGAGTTATTTTGACAAGAAATCAAGGGTGTATGACCAGACTCGGGTTGAATAATGGTGCCATTGGTAAAGTTGTTAGTATAATTTATAGAACTAATATTAAACCTCCCCAGATGCCAGAGATTGTCGTTGTTGACTTTCCTAGATACAAGGGCCCTGTCTGGGACGAAAACCATCCAACGTGGGTTCCAATAACTGCAAATATTGTTACTTGTGAGGATGTGTCAAAATGCTGCAGAAGAACTGGATTCCCTTTGATAACAGGTTATGCCATCACCATTGCTAAGTCTCAAGGTATGACAATCGGACCGAAGCAACAAATTACCAATGTTATAATTAAATTATCTCCTCAGACTACAATGGAACAATGGAATTGTGGGACGTCTTATACTGCATTTTCACGGATTACACAAGATGAAGATTGGTGTTTAGCTGAATCCATTCCATTTGAGCGTTTAGAATATATTAATCGTCACCCACAATTGAAGCTCAGAAAGAAAGAAGAAGAAAGACTGCAAACTCTCTCAAAAAAGACAATTTCAGAAAACACATGCTCAATTCAAGAATACTTGAATTTACTACGCGAAGTTGACTTATTTTGCGATGATGGCATATCTGACGCTGACTGTACAGATCCGGATTGTAAAAGGTGTTTATTACACAAGCATTGAGCAAATATAACCGATTCAATGTATTAATTTTCAAGTAAATTGAGTTGCCTATTTTGCCTTTTTGTCCTTTTCTTTATCATTTTTCTCCGCTCGATATTCAGTCCGTTAAAGTTTAGTCAACATTAAAAACTTATCCATTTGAAAATTAATTCATTTGATTCGGTATGCTTTTATAAATCAATTAAAGAAATAGCTAGCTGGAGTTGGGCATTAAACGTAATGCAAAAGTCTGTATAAGGGCGGTAGGGTGGCAGACTCAAACGTAGCAATCTACGTTAACCAAAGCAAATGGAACAATGGTCACCGAGCGAAAGAACATAGCTAGCTGGAGTTGGGCATTAAACGTAATGCAAAAGTCTGTATAAGGGCGGTAGGGTGGCAGACTCAAACGTAGCAATCTACGTTAACCAAAGCAAATGGAACAATGGTCACCGAGACAAAAGAACATAGCTAGCTGGAGTTGGGCATTAAACGTAATGCAAAAGTCTGTATAAGGGCGGTAGGGTGGCAGACTCAAACGTAGCAATCTACGTTAACCAAAGCAAATGGAACAATGGTCACCGAGACGAAAGAACATAGCTAGCTGGAGTTGGGCATTAAACGTAATGCAAAAGTCTGTATAAGGGCGGTAGGGTGGCAGACTCAAACGTAGCAATCTACGTTAGCCAAAGCAAATGGAACAATGGTCACCGAGACAAAAGAACATAGCTAGCTGGAGTTGGGCATTAAACGTAATGCAAAAGTCTGTATAAGGGCGGTAGGGTGGCAGACTCAAACGTAGCAATCTACGTTAACCAAAGCTCAATGGTAACCGAAAAAAACAGAAAAAGAGTTTAAACGAAACATAAAGAAACATCTTTTTGCTGGAGCAAAATAAGATTGGGAATGTAACAACTTAAAAACTACAAAAGGATCAAGTTGTGAAAATGAAAGCGTCTAAATAAAAAGATTTTAGAGAAATACTTAATATTGTATTGAACAAGTCCAAAATATGATTGAATTTCTTTTTTCAAATCTGATTTCTGCACCATTTCTCATTTTAGATTCACCACGACCACAATCAACCAATTCGACAACTAAAGGTAATAAACCTCTCTAACCTTTTTTCTTGTCATCCTTTTATCCTGAGTGCATTATTGACAGTTCTTATTCTAAGTGAATATTATCCAGATAAGTGCACGACAGAAATTAACTCAGTTTACTTCCTTTGTTTAGATATTGAGCAAGAATGTCTTTACCAGGAAATCGTGGTTTTGTTACACATAGTTTAAAGTGCTTCACATCATTATATCACTTATGAAGATCTGCTAATTATATGTAGTAGAAACTCTAGAAGTCTAATCTGATGTATCAGGGTATTTTGAGAAGTTATTTTAACAATGGGAAACTATTTTAGCTTTTAGTGATTTTTCATTCTCATTAAATATTTCAAGAGTTATCTATATCGAGTCTAAATCAACTTTTACAATTGACCAAATAGTCAGAAACTTTACCCGCAGCTTGATTTATTATGCTATATTTTATCATTGTTTTGTTTGATCCTGTTTGATCATTAATTTTAGTTAACTAAAATTTATTTATTGTGAATATGTACCGACGAAATATCATACCGTCTCCCTGCGTATCGTTGACATTTAGTTATCCTAGTTTTTATCAAAAATGAATAAGTAATACCACGACCCTTAACTACTTAACTACTGTTTTTGCAAGTATTTGTATGGTATATTTTATCCTTAAACTCTCAAATGTCTACTCAGGAGTTACCTTCGAAACTTTCATTAAAGATCATTATCGTTTTTATTATTAAACTCCTTGATAACCCGGGGGGGGGTGCTTGGGAAAAAAGCGTACGGGGATGTGCTGCTGGTACTTTTTTTCATCCCACCAGTCCCATGTAGGGTCGCAAAACACCAAAATAGAAAAATCATTCCCTCGTGTGTTTTTTTGAAAAAATTTGAGAGTTTTAGTTCCATGTTTTTTAGTTCAGGGTCACTTTTTTCGAAAAAAACGAGTCCCACGTAGGATCCATTTTCCGAACTTCAGCGGCACACCCCTGTCGGTCGGTGTGGTAAGGGGGATGATAACAATGCCATTCTAATTGTCTTTTATTATTTCAGTACTTAACAAGAATTTCAATAATTCAAAAAATGGAAACTCGCACCATTGACCCGGCTGTAAACAGTCTCATGAATCAAATGCAAGATTTGATAAACTATGGTAAAGACATATAATTCTTTCAAAAGTTGGTTTCAAAAGTTTTCCAAAGTTGCTACTAATTACATCTTTATCCAAACTTAAAGAAAATTTATTCTGGGAGTAACTGGCTTATTCTATATTCCTCTTCTTTTTCATCCTTTAGCTACTGAACAGCTTAACAACATACAGAAGAACCATTATAGTTTTGGTAGGTATATCTTGACCATTTATTTCATTTAAAATGTACTAATTTTTACATCTGACTAAGAGATTTTTCCAACTAACATTTCATTTTGACCACACAGCTTGTAACAGCTTGTAACAGCTATTATGCCCTGAGAAGTGTTCTCTTATTAACTGCTCTTGTGTACATAATCAATACTATTTTTTTTTTCAGATGGTGCTTCTAAGTCGTTGGACAATATTCCTGTTGGTGTCCCGATTAGCCAAGTCAGTAAGTAAATGAATAATGGAAATTTTCAACATTAACACACTACCTTTGTTTGTCTTGAACCTCGACCAAATCGATTTAATGCTAATTCCAAATTGGTATAATACTAAAACTTTTTTTGAGTTTTATAGGATATCAAATCTTTAAAAAGGTAATTACACCGGTGGTTAGAGGGGTTTCATTTAAAAACAACCGTATGTGACGCCCTTAAAATCTGAACCTAACAGTGCAGAAAAGAATTCGTAAACTTTAAGTAAGTTTTGATAAAAAATAAACCTTACGGTGCATTTTTTTTCATTTAAAATTAAAAACGTCTTTTTCACTTTTTCTCATTTCGACCCTTACAGGGCACTTTGAGAAGCCTCCTCCACCCTAGTAATTACTCTACCAAAGATACTAAATCACTTCTTTTTGCTAGTATACCAGGTGATATTTTATAATACCATCATTTCACCCATTACAATAATGTTGCATTAATTTTTCTATAAAGTTCAACTCGTTCCTGTATACACATTTTATACGATTTTATCATTTATTTATGATTATTTATATATAAGTATTTATTTATATATTTATATATTATTTCAAATATAGAAAATTTAACATAAAAAGCCCAAATTGTGTGTATTTTTGTGTATTTCAAATATCCATTAAGCTACTCTTAGGTGCCAAATAAACGGGGGGGGGTTCGAATAACCCCATTTATTCGAACATTGGAAAAAATTTTTATTAAATCAACGGGGGGACCTAGTTACCAGGGGGGTTGGAAAATGGACCTTTAAAAACACTAAAAAGGGTTAAAAGAGACTAAATTTAGGCTTTTTAGAGTAAAACAAGGAATTTTCCTTTTTGTAGCTGGGAATTTTTTCAAAAATTCATAGTCCTAATAAGGTCCGGGAGGGGGAGGGTTGGAAAAAAATCGGCTGGGCCCATTTATTTGGCACCTAAGAGTAAGGGAACTTATTTTGGCGGGAACTAATTTTGACGAATGACAGCTCAAGAAGTGATTTAGGCAAAATACCAAACAATTTTGGTGCGAACTTATTTTATCGAGTGAGCTAACTTTATAATAAGTTTACGCTAATTAAAGAATAGAAATAGAAACAAAATATGTTCCCTTAAGGTAGGATATCTTTCATCTTCTCATCGCAATAATAAACACTAGTAAACTTTGGCTCCGCTTTTGTTACTCTCCCGTTGAAAGGGTGGTTTACAAAAAATTTATGATGAACCTCATTATATACATAAGTGGGAAATGAACAGATTAAGGAAATCCCTTTTAATTGTCCATCTTTGTTAATTCTGTGATTTGGAGTATTTGCTAGCAACTTGCGAATCGAGGAGGCTCTGAAACGCTTCGCAACTTTTATACATATACGGCTTGTTGTTAATTGTGTGTATTTACGATTTTTTTGGTATTTTTTATTTTTTAATCATTCTGAAACAGAGGGTAATTTAGCAGAAAGTTAAAGGGAATTTAAATAGTGGTATGTGAAAGAAAAACCTAATCCAAATAAAGATAGAAGAAAAGTAATAGTGGAGAAACAATGAATTGCAAAAAACTTTTTTGATAAACACACTTCCGTAAGTTCATCAAAATACATACAAAATGGGGACAAATACAAAAGCAAACACATCAAATAAATTAAAAAAAAAAAAAAATAAATAAATAAAAAATAAAAAAAGATACATAAACAAAACAAAACCCGAAGTCCCAGACTTGTGACTGGCATAGTGACTTTCCACGTGTTTAAGGGCCCACACATAGTCGCCTTCGGAAAACATAGTAGAAAAAGGAACTGACCAGCAGCTTCCAAATAAATAACAGACAACAAACAGACACTACAACAAAATACAGTACAAAAGGGCAGAAAGACACACTGTACCAACTATCCCACGTACACTACAGGTGAAACAAACATTTGTAACAAACACAATCTTACATAAAAATAGAAAAAATCACACAAAACAGTGGCGTAGCCAGGATTTTCAAGGGGTGTCGCAAATTTCAATTTTCAAATGGGCGGTTAGAGGGCGGTTGTTAATTTCATCAGGGCGGTAATAAAATATAACGCCCAAATACTTCCAAACAACCGGGGGACGTTATGGGCTGCAGATCCCAATACCTGTGAACCCCAAACACAGGCCACGTTGCACGTGGTTAACCGGCAACTCACCATTAAACGAGTTTACCATTTGTTGAATGGGTGGCAGAGCCACACATTGAATTGAAAATATTCAAAGAGTGAGTGTCTCATTCGTAATAATAGCTTGTGGTTTCTAAAAGAATGATATTGCCCTTTGGGAAATTCCTTTTGTCCTAGGGAAATTCCCGGATAAACAAACTCTCCGTCTTACAGTTTATGCGCTCCTTTTGTAAAATATAAAAGGAAATTCTATTGTAAAGTGTGCCGATGGAGAGTGAAGAAAAAATTTGTTCATTTTTTTCAAAAAGTTATGTTATGTTCGTGTTATATAGAACAGTCAACAAGAGAAAAATTCGTTTCTTGAGTGATAATTTTGTGATTTGACAGAAAAGTATTTTGTATGATTTTTACAAAGCTCATCATAAAAATAACCTTCAACAAAATAAATAAAAATTACTTTAGACTAGCAGGCTAAAATACCGTATACAAAACAATGTAATCAACCCCCCCAAAAAAAAACATTTTCTTGAGTCTTGAGTCTTGATCTCGTATAGCTGTCACTGAAAATAAGCACCGACAATTTTATGTTCTTCGAAAACGAAAGATGTCATTGTCTGTAAAATCGAGCATAAAGTCTCAAATTCATAAAACAACAAGAAACCACAACCAGTCAAAAACCAAGAACTGTCTATCATCTATCCATTACAGTATAATACAATATCATGTCATGCAATCCAATCAGAATAGGATCTGTACAAGTACTCTCTCTTTATATATTGCCACATACGATAGTCAATGTTCAATCACAAATCTTTACTTTATTATTTGCCATTCTGGAAACAAGCAACTTTTGCTGTCTTTACGACGAATAGCATTCTTTTTTCTTCATCAGTACAATTCTTCCCAAAAACAAGAAAAGCACTATCAGGTCTTGAAAACTTTTTCTGATACAGTATTCCAAATATATCTCTCGGCTCTCTCATGGTAATAGTCTCACATCATAATATAATCGAAGAAAGATCTTGCATTCCGACCGACCAGGAGTCCGGTCAGGCAACTAGGAGAGGCTCCTGGATTGGCATAATTCTAATAAAGAAAGAAGCACCTAGGAAGGTTCGAAACTATTAAAGTTTGAACCGAGGGATGCTATCCTCGTTATAGGGTAGGTATCGTCCTGTTATTTCAACTTTTCAATCCACCACAGACCGTTGTGTGCCTCGGTACAATATCAGGATTGAGAAATGGTAGAATTAGATTGGGTCATTTCCGGTGCAAACTATAATTGGACAATAAGAATCCATAGGCTTCCCTACCAAGCATTTAATCTGAATGAAAGGGGTCAAATTCTTTGCAAAGAAGTGTCCCACAAGATTTAGGACGGATGGGAGTTAGTCTAACCCTGGGGGTAGTTTAGAATAAGATTGACCAAGGCTAGCTTGGAGCTTGAATATTCTTGCTAATTGGCAGCTTGAGTATATATAACCATTTGAAGTAAAAATGTTTTTAAAGATGTTCCCGTGACAACATAAGGGTTGAATTGAAAGTTTCTAAATGTAAAATGTGTAAAATTTCAATTAAGTGCATCCAATAAGAGGCCTTATTTGAAGTTAATAGCTACCTTTCTCAAAGAATTAAAATTTTATAAGACAACCCTAATTTTGTTTTTTGAACACGTCATTTGAATTTCTAATGACCGTTGTGTGCCTGGGTACAACACCAAGGTTGAGAAATGGTAGAATTGGATAGGAGCATTCCCGCTTAAGGTTCATTCTGGTTAACAGAAACCCAGCAACGTTCCAAAATAGTAAAATCTGAACTGAGGGATGCTATCCTCGTTATAGTTTAGGTATTTGACTGTTATTTCAACTTTTCAATCCACCACAGACCGTAGTGTGCCTCGGTACAACACCACGATTGAAAAATGGAAGAATTGGATTGGATTATCCCCGCTAAAAGCTCATCCTTGTGCACAAAAGCACCTGGGAAAGTTTCAAACTAGTAAAATCTGAACTGAGAGATACTATTATCGTTATAGGGTAAATATTGGTCTGCTATTTCAACTTTCCAATTTACCACAGACCGTTGTGTGCCTCGGTACAACATTTGGGTTGAGAAATGAGAGAATTGGATTGGGTTATTCCCGCCGCAAACTATAATTGGACGATTAGAATCCATAGGCTTCCCTACTAAGCATTTAATCTAAATGGAAGGGGTCAAATTCTACGCATAGAAGTGTTCCACAAGATTTAGGACCGTTGGGAGTTAGTCTAACCCTGCGAATAGTTTAGAATAAGATTAACCAAGGCTAACTGGCAGCTTCAATACTTTTGTTAATTGGCAGCCTGAGCATATTATAACCATTTGAATTGAAAATGTTTTTAAACATGTTCCCGTGACAACATAAGGGTTGAATTAAAAGTTTCTAAATGTAAAATCTGTAAAATATCAATTAAGCGCAACCAAAAAGAGGCTTTTATTCATTTCAAATTCATTGAAATTAGTCGTTATTTGAAGTTAATAGCTACCCTTCTCAAGGAATTAGAATTTTATAGGACAACCTTAATTTTGTCTCTAGAACACGTCATTTGAAGTTCTAATGATTTTCCAATAAATCAAAAGTCTCCCTATCCCCGGTAAGTCTTTAGACACCTGTTACAGGCCCGTGACTGACCTCAAGAACCGAGGAGAGTTTTTTGAATTCACATAGTTCTAATGATAGGCAGTTATTCCAGTCCAAAGGGCCGGCCAACCGGAATTCCGTCCAGGCAACCCTATCAGAGCCTACCTAAGCGTACCATGGCAAGACCGGTTTTCGGATATTGACGCCATTCAATGTCTAGGACTTAACGAGAAACCTGGAACTGATAGGACAGCTCGTCATCTTTTTTTATATTGTGTCCCGACTATGATCTGGTTCTTGGGACTGACCAGGAGTCCGGTCAGGCAACTAGGAGAGGCTCCTGGATTGGCATAATTCTAATAAAGCAAGAAGCACCTAGGAAGGTTCGAAACTATTACAATCTCAACTGAGGGATGCTTTCCTCGTTATAGGGTAGGTATTGGCCTGTTATTTCAATTTTTCAATCCACCACAGACCGTTGTGTGCATCGGTACAACACCACGATTGAAAAATGGAAGAATTGGATTGGGTCATTCCCGCTGAAAACTATAATTGGACGATAATAATCCATAGGCTTCCCTACTAAGCATTTAATCTGAATGAAAGGCGTCAAATTCTTTGCAAAGAAGTGTCCCACAAGATTTAGGACGGATGGGAGTTAGTCTAACCCTGAGGGTAGTTTAGAATAAGATTGACCAAGGCTAGCTTGGAGCTTGAATATTCTTGCTAATTGGCAGCCTGTGTATATATAACCATTTGAAGTGAAAATTTTTTTAAACATGTTTATGTGACAAAATAAGGGTTGCATTGAAATAACAAACAATAAACAGTACTATAAACTGATAATAGAACTTTGTTAGAACTACCAAGTTGGATGGTATTTCTTTTTTTTTAGAAATACATAAATGCAGTGCTCGTTTTCATTATGCACAAATTTAAACTGACAAACGACATAAATAAAGGGTTCCTATGATAAAAGATAAAGGATTTAAATAAAATCACGTATATGAAGATAAAAAATTACCTCTCACCCTAACAAAACTCCAGTATAAAATATTTAAAATCGATTGAAGAAGAGACGACAAATCTTTAAACCTATAAGTAAGGTTTTCAAAAGAAAGACAAAAGAAAGAAACGAAAAACAAAAGAAAGAAACAAAGACAATAACAGCTGTAAACCTTTGATAACAAGCTTTGCCATGAATTTTTCTAGATAATCATCTAGATAACCATCTTACAGTGTGTCCCGAATAAAGCGGTCAGTATTCTTCTATATGTAAAAATCCTCTCAACTTACTCACAAGATAGCTAATTACTCTCTTCATTTTTCTTTTGTACAATACTTATAATTGAAAATGTATTGAATGAAATAAAAGGAAGTAATTTATAATCATAATTCCAATCACAGTTATGGAAATGAGTTTTGAGGATTTTTATATATAGTAGAAAAGTGACCGCTTTATTCGGGACACACTGTAATCTCAATGAAATAAATTACTAAAAACTAATCCTTATTGGTCGTACAAGTATAATTGGCGCGCCTCTTCAACCAGAGACGCCCATCCGTCCTTATCCTTTTTGGTACCCCTCCGTACCTTTTCTGTTAGTCTTTTCAATATTTCACGGATGACTTTTTGAAATCCGTATTCCTCGAGACATTTTGCTCGATCCCATTCAATTAACGAATCTATTGCCGATTGATAATCCTCGGTTCGAACGCCTCCTTTTGGTTTGGATGCTGCATCCTTCACGATTTCTTTCGATGCATAAACAAGGCAAAGAAAGTGCAGGCGATTGGGCATGGAGGTCTTGCAGACGTGAAAATCTCTCTTGTCATAATAATCCCTCGGCAACGATTTACCTATAAAACATTTAAATTACAGTTTTTGTCTATGAGAATTGAAGAGCCGGACCAAGTTAAACAAAGATACTAACAAAAAGAACAGAGACTATCTGAATATTTATAACAGAAAAGTAAGCTACAAAATGCATGAAAAAAATCCAAATTTTCAGCCAAAAGTTTTTGTGCACGCTCCTGAAAGGCCATTTATAATACTTAGAGAAGATCCAACTAAGATTCAACAGTAATTTTATTGTCATACCTTTTGTGTTATCAACAACCTCCGTTGATTTCTTTGATTCACCAGTTTCTAAGATATCAAAAATGCATTGATAGTATCAAACAATTTAATATATCTGTGGGAGCATTTAAAAAGTACGTTCGTCGTCGAGGGGGGAGGTGGGTCAGCCAAAAAGCGAACAAAAACGAACAGGGGAGGGGGTCAAGTTCGTCAAGTGTACGTTCGCTTTGAAGAGGGGGGTCTAGCTTAAATAACATTGATTTGATCGTATACGATTCTTTCTTTTCCTTACTGATCACACTTTTCATTTAAATCACAGAGCTAACGGACCATGATTTTTACAATTGGCCTTCTATTGTTTTGGGTTTAAAGACTGACCACTTACCAAGTGGGACAGAATATTGTTTTAAGTCACCTTGTTTAATTTTCCAATAATTATCTTCAAGAAAATTTTACAAACTCCTGAAACTCTCAAAATTGGAGGGAGGGGTAGAAATCTACAATTAAAAACAAACGTACTGAGTGGGGGGGTTACTTTGAAACAAACGTCGACGAATAGAGGGGGAGGGAGTCTAAAATAAGTGAAAATGGACGATGTACTTTTTGAATGCCCCCTATTCACTTTTTGGAATCAGAATTAAAAAAGTCACCTAGATGAATATCAAATAAAACGTGATTGTAATACATTCGAAAGAGATTAAGCCCTTGATTGGTTACACTACCTGGTGATTTGGCATATTTGGCCTTATTTTAGAAATTTTGATTTGGAATGTCAAGCCAACTTTTGTTTTTTGAACACGTCCTATTATATTCATGCTTTCAACATGAAAAGAATTTAAACTTTAAGCCAAAAGTTATTGTCCACGCTCCTGAAAGGTCGTTTATAATACTTAGAAAAAGTCCAACTAGAATATAACAATTAATTATTATCATACCTTTTACGTTATCCACAACCTCCGTTGAATCCGAATCCATTGATTCGACAGCTTCTAAGATATTAAGAATACATAATGTATCAAATTATATGACATAATTATTCACTTTTTAAAATCTGACCTACAAAAAGCCATTTACGAATATTGAAAAAAATTACTGTAATGATTTTGAAATAAATTAAGCCCTTGATTGGTTACACTACCTGTTGATTTGGCATATTTGGCCCTCTTTTAGAAATTCAGATTTATTAAAAATGTCAACCCTAGTTTTGTTTCAAGAACACGTCCTATTATATTCACGCTTTTCTCAATGAAAAAAATCGAAATTTTCAGCCAAAACATTTTGTGCACGCTCATAAAAGGCCATTTATAATACTTTGAAAAAATCCAGCTAGAATTCAACAGTTAAATTATTATCATACCTTTTGTATTATCCGCAACCTCCGTTGAAATTGACTCATTAATCTTTTCAACTGTTTCTAAGATATTAAAAATGCATAGAGTAAAATACTATCAAATAATGCATGGTGCTGCCGATGAACACTTACCCATTAAGGTAGTTTGTAAGAGTACTATGTCCTAAATCTTTATTAGCCAGCCCGATATCTTTTATCGAACATTAATTACATAAGAAAAAGTTATTAACCAGAAAAAATGAAGTTTCCTACTCGGCTCGTTTTCCACGTCAAAATGAACATTTATAATACTTTGAAAAAATCCAGCTAGAATTCAACAGTTAAATTTTTTTCATACCTTTTGTGTTATCCGCAACCTCCGTTGAAATTGACTCATCAATCTTTTCAACTGTTTCTAAGATATTAAAAATGTATAGAGTAAAATACTATCAAATAATGCATGGTGCTGCCAATCAACATTTACCCATTAAGGTAGTTTGTAAGAGTACTATGTCCTAAATCTTTATTAGCAAGCCCGATATCTTTTATCGAACATTAATTACATAAGAAAAAGTTATTAACCAGAAAAAATGAAGTTTCCTACTCGGCTCGTTTTCCACGTCAAAATGAACATTTATAATACTTTGAAAAAATCCAGCTAGAATTCAACAGTTAAATTATTATCATACCTTTTGTGTTATCCGCAACCTCCATTGAAATTGACTCATCAATCTTTTCAACTGTTTCTAAGATATTAAAAATGCATAGAATAAAATACTATCAAATAATGCATGGTGCTGCCAATGAACATTTACCCATTAAGGTAGTTTGTAAGAGTACAATGTCCTAAATCTTTATTAGCCAGCTCGATATCTTTAATTGAACATTAATTACATAAGAAAAAGTTATTAACCAGAAAAAATGAAGTTTCCTACTCGAATCGTTTTCCACGTCAAAATGAACTTTGGTCGACTTCTGCTTAGAAGAATTAGAATCTGTTTCATTTTCCTCTTCAGATAGGTAGGAAAACCTATCCTCTACGTCTACTGATTTTGAAAATTTCGTTCGTTTGACGGGTAACCCTGAATATGGAAAAGAAAGCTTTACAGAAATCTACATTATCAAGTATGACACTTTTTTGAATTCTGATGCTATAGAAAACATTTCTCATTTATTTATCAAAAAGCCTTCTTCATATTATTAATACATTTTCAAGCTAAATAAAGAGTTTAAATTACCAATGCTTTTCAAAAAGTCTTGATTTTCTTTGATGTTTTTGTCTCGTTGCAGTTCAAAGATGCTCGATTTTTCGTTTTCGATGGTCGATACTGATTTATCTAAATGAAAAGCATTTTGTATGTAAAAGTTAAAAAAGAACAACATAGGTTGAACATGGTATGTTGATGAAACAAATTCGGGGTTGATATTCCTGTTAACACCAACTAATTTAATTATATATTATTTTATCCTGTTTTAATGTAATAATATTGCTTTTCTTAACTTCCGGACCTGAATTAGTCATACAAAAATGATGAACAGAGTGCCCTTGAAAAGATCACCTACTTCGACTTTGAGACCTCATATAAATTAGTTTTCATTAAAGTTAAAAGAAGCAGTCAATTATGATATTCAAAGTTCTCCTAATCTCACACATAACAACAAAAAGCATACTAACTATCTTGAAAAATCTCTGTCATGTGTCTTTGCAAGGACAAACCTTCGGGTGAGTCGTCTTCTACGGAAAAAAGTTGATAAATTGTGAGAAGGAGTTCAAAAAAAGATCTCTTAATGCTATTTAGAAGGAACAAATTTTGGGTTGTTTTTCATAAATATTATTTTTAAAAGGCGGCAGGATTATAGATATGATACTTTTTAAATGAAAACAAACCTTTTACGAAATTTATATTTCAAACTTGGAATTTTAGTTTTGTAATATCTAACCCTAAATTTGTCAAAGGGACATTTTTACAAAATTGCTCATGTAAACATATTCTTACTCTCAACTTTGCGAAGCTCGTGCTCCAGGTCATCGTCCTCCATTTCCTTGGTGGTAACCCCTCTTTCTTTAGCAAAAAGTTTTGCGTTCTCTTTCATCCATTCTCGCACAACCTCAGGTTTCGTCTTCCCCGATTTTACTTTCGCTCGAACAGCTAATGCTGCCTTTTTCAGGTTCTCATCTATTCCAAATGCCTTAAAAAGAGAAAAGGAATTTAAAAATATTCATGATATTGGGTTGCAAAAGATTTAGTACCATTTTCCACACGAAAAGTACCAGTAGAGTAGAATGGATAAAATCCTCTCCAAAATGCTCTCATCATCATCCTTTGTGATTTCATAGCAAAGTTTTGATGGTACAAGAAAGTATAATTCTCTTAAAACTTCAAAATAATATTTTGGAGGGTATAACAACTAAATGTTTACTCACATCATAACATTTGAGGCTCATGAGAATAGCCTCCCTTTGCATGTATCTTTGGACGTAAAACTTTCTGGATGTTGAAGGCTTGTGCTTCATAAAGTGGGTTGCGAATACATCGAAATCGATATCTAATGAAAAAAGTTCATTGTCAAATGATAAGCGAGATCTTGGTAAAGTTGATATTGATTTCATTTCTGGATGAACAAGTATAAGTCAATTAATTGATAATTTACCTTTATTATTCGCGAATTCGGTCGCCATTGCAATGCGAACTCGCGTGGGGGAGATGTTAGGGTCTAACTTCTCGAACTTCAAAACATCAGTGTTTCTAAACGAAGTTGACATGGCTTTTGTTATTGCTGCCTGGTTGAGAACCTCGTGCGTCACGTGTGATAGAAAGATCTTCCTGTAAAAAATAAGATATTGGTTGTTTCAAATGCATTGAGAGACAGGCCAACCCTAACTCAATTTCTTTATCACAGCGTATTTGTTATATACTTGTTCAAGACTAAACCTTTAAGAATTTATACAAGATTCGTATTTAGCCTATCATTCATTTTATTGTTTATCCAAACGACTAGAAGATTTACACCTAATGAGACAGTCTATGGGTTGGAAGTAACATTTTATCAATCGTAATGATGAACCGTAAACACATACTTACACGGACAATCAGTCTTTCCATATCGGAGTCTTATACCACTGATGATTGTATAGCAAAGTTTTTATCTTTTTTTTTCAATAGTCTAATGCTCCTTTCGAAAAATACCTCTTGAGGTGAGACTTACCTATCAAAGTATAAAGAAAATTCTGACTTACCTTTGATGGTCGTGTTTTTTTTCTTCTCGACACATTTTTCCACAAAAAAATGACGACACCTCTTAATGAACAAGTCGAAGAGCTTATGTAGACATTCAGAAAGGACGATGATTTTATCCCCATACAATATTGATGTCTTGTAATTTGAATTTCGCAAAATGTACGCATTAAATTCGTCATCCCATTTACCCTCCTTAAAGTCGTGAATGGACATTTCCATTAGGTTTGATGCTCTAAAAAAGAAGTAAAACATTCATGATAATTTGACCTCATAAGAGTCTCACTCTAACCTGCTACGTTTCACCAGTCTGCTCCAATTGAAATATTCAAACACGCAATTTTTGGATATTTTGAACTAAACTCCGTACCAAAAATTCAAAATATCTTACCGGACGCCATTAGTGAAGCATGTCAAAACAAGAAGGACGTTTCGAGCCTCGAAAGATTTGCTCTGTGTGTACTTGGTCTCTTTATCTAAAAGGTCACTGACGACGCCTTGGACAAAGGATGTGTTCCCATAATGATGAAAATGTCTTGATGTCAACAAATGGTCCAGCTTGTACTGCTTCTGTTGCTGCTGGCGTTTCGAAATCAACCCGCTTAGTCCTAAAATGGTTAACATTGTGTCATAAATTACCATCGAAAATCTAATCTAATGGTCAGAAAATCACGTCAAAATCATTTCAACCGGTTGAATCTTTTCCGGTGATTCATTATAGATAATTTACTTATACTTTATTTCACCACTCGCTTCAATGCTTTGGAAATTGATTAAAGACGATGAAACTAAACACAATTTTTGTTCATCACTAACAAATTTATTACACGAACCGTTGGTCAATGTAGTAATGACCTCTCTGAATTGGTTGATTTCATCAACCACCAATCCATAGAAGATTTTTTTGGCAATGACAAATTTCAACATCTTCATTATACTGTTCAATTTGACGGCAATTGTGTTTGGCTTGTAGAAATTGCCTTGTAGATGTATTGGCTTGTTCAGCTCCTCTTCGATCATCCTGACGAATTTGTTGTACCACTGGTCTTGCAGGTTTTCAGGAGTGAGCCTCGTTTTAAGACCAGTGGTGAGAGTGGGGTCAAGCTGGGTCCATACCTGAAAATCAAAAATAATTACAATAATTTGACGTATAACGAATGTTTTAATCTTTCTCAGCCTTAAGTACGCATCTCATACGTCCAGCATATACATTCCGAAAGACGTATGTGATCCGGTTTGAAAATTACATTTACATTTGGTCGCATTCCTTCTAAAGTTTTACAGATACGGTAAGTCCAATTAAAAAATCGGAATCAGCGTACAATTTCCCATAAAAAAACTGAAGCTGTGTCGCGGATTCTTGTACAGATAAAGACAGCATAGTTGTCTGGTTTCATAATTTCTGTCAAAAATTATTTGGAGTACTCAGTTACACTTATTTAGAAAGGAAAAAAACAGGGCTTTCCAAAAATATAAGGGCTCAAAGTAAAGTATTATTTTTGATTATTTTAAGTGCAAAATATGTTGGGACGATTAGAATCTATAAGCTTCCCTACTAAGCATTTAATCTGAATGAAAGTGGTCAAATTCTTTGCATAGAAGTGTCTCATAAAATTAAGGACATTTGGGAGTCAGTCTAACCATGCAAGTAGTTTATAATAAGATAAATCAAGGCTAACTGGCAGCTTGAATAATTGGCATTGAATAATTCTAATTGGCAGCCTGACTATATTTAATACTTTCAAATGGCAAGTTGTCTAATATGTTCATGTGACAAAATGAGGGCTGCATTGGAAATTCGTGAATGTAAAATATGAAATATATCTATTAAGAGCAACAAATAAGAGGCTTTCATTCATTTTAAATTCATCAAAACCAGGCCTTATTTGAATTTATTAGCTACCTTTTTTAAGGAATTTGGATTTTTAAAAGACAACACTGATTTTGTTTTTAGAACACGTCATTTGAAGTTCTAATGATTTTCGAATAAATCAAAAGCCTCCCTATCCTGCATCAGCCTTTACACAACTCTTGCAGGCCCTTGACTAACCTCAGGAACTGAGAAAAGTCTTTCTGGATTCGCAAAGTTCTAATGATAGGCAGTAGTTCCGGTCTGCAGGGCCGGCAAACAAGAATTCAGTCAAGAAAACCCTATCAAAGGCAACCTAGGCGTACAACGGCAAGACCGGTTTTCCGATTGAGGAAGGCTCATAGAGCCTTGGGACACTTGTCAAAGTTCCTTGGCCCTTCTCCAGAAGCAAGCAGAGCCGTTCCAGTCATGGTGAGATCCAGTAATAGTCTCTACAGTAGCCTAAACAAGCTATTCTTGTAGAAATTAATTGTAACCAATTTTTGAAGCCTTGAAATTAATAAAATAAATTTCTAGTTGGTCCAGAGGCGAAAAAGAGTATATTTATGTCTTACCTTGTTTCTTTGAGCCTTTCGGGAGTCCCCATAATCCTCGAAAACGAGAATGTGTAAACTATGTCTATTAATTGTTTCAACCCGACTTCATTCCTAGCATACAACTTTAAATCACTCATAAAAATGAGTTGGTTGATGAAATGTCCAATACTAAAAGCGACATTGTTCTTTTTGCCAATGAAAACAGTATAGGGGGAAGAGAGTCCTCTTAAAAAATGCGTTCTGCGTTTATTCGTCACATTACTAAATCGCTAATTTTTCACCATTACATAGAAGAGTAGTTTCCAAATGCTTGGCAGAGTTAAAAATTAAAGAAGAAATAATATCAGTTACTTTACATACTTGAATCATTTTCAAGGACGTTGAATCATATCATGAGCTTTCTGATAATCGATCCAAACCATAGAAATAAACGATGTTTTATCTTCGCCTCGCGTAGGACAATTTTGTCAATGAGAAGTTGGTCTATTTTTTCTCTTGATCCTTTCCTACATATCTTTTGTTCATCGGGAAGGAAGCCATTAGCATTCAGGTGGTTGTAGATTTAACTACGTAGAGTCCCACATGAACGATATACATGCTATCGGTATCTTTTGAGTTTTTTGATCCGCTCTTATGCATGCAAATGTTCACAAATCTAGGGTCTAGGTAAACATCGGTCATAATATTTAAGATAAAAAGGGAAATTCCCAGCAAAATTTCATAACCATTAAGAACTTTAAAGCGCTATAGCTTAGGGCCAAACTGTAGAGTTTCAATTCTGAGTTTTCGCATTGGACATAGAAATTAGGAACTTAGGACCTGAATATCCAAAAATTCTGAAGTGCTTTGAAATGGCTGAAAATATAGCGTAGAACTCAATAAACCGCTCCGAAATTGGAATAACACGGCGATCTTTATCGGATTCACAGATTCAAGGTTATTTGCTATTTCTTTCAATATATTGATGTTCGATTAGAATCTTTTGTTTTATCTATCCTCTTTGTATCTATGATACGGAGTTTAGGACAAAGTTTCATGGCCATAACCCAACTACAATAGGAATTAGGGGATTCCGATTTTCGGGATATAGGAGGAGATTTCAGGGGACTTCGAGGGATATGAGAAAACGAAAGTAATCTCGTTAGAAAAAGGAATACCGAGTATTTGAGATGTAATGCTTCTAGTGGATTTTATACGTTAATTTCAGGATTCTGTGAAAATTTCATGAACATTTTACAATCAAAAGTCATTTTTTAAGCCTAAATGGCTTAAAGTTTCCCCGATTTTTCATACTTGCAGCTAAAGATCGCCGTGTAATATATTAACCCTACTTTGCAAAGGGGGCAAAAATTGCCCAAGTAGGGTTAAATCTGTTTTCGAATCTGTTGAATTTCATAGTAATAAAACAATAACAAAAATAATAATAATTAAAGCAAAAACCAACCTAACCCTAAACCTTGTTAAGCGTATAAAAAATAAATCAAAATTAAAAAAAGCAAAACAACTGTTTTGTGTTCCTGTAACAAAAATTTATGTCTGCCTGACAAATGAAAATTCAAAAAAAGAAAAAAAATTAAAAAAAGCAAAACAACTGTTTTGTGTTCCTGTAACAACAATTTATGTCTGCCTGACAAATGAAANAGTTACATCAATATGCCTTCTTACCTGTCTTTAAAAATATATAGAAGAAGAAGAAGAGCATAGGCCTTCCCTAAAGGGAATAGGCCTCCTGAAAATAGTCAAGAGAATCACAGCGCAAACACATCCTAAAAAAATTATCAGAAAATTGTCATATATAAGAAAATACTAGAAGAAATAAAAGTCTAGCTATATATTCAAATTATTAATGAGATTTCTCCATTGAAATCTATCAGAAGCAAGAACATGCCAACATGACTTATCAACGTTACATTTTTTGAAAGTTTTGAACAAAGATCGACCAAACGTATAGCGAGGGGCCCCTTTAGGGCGCTTCGAGCGGACCCAGCAAGAAATCATTTTTCTTGGTAAACGAAACCAGGGCATTCGAATTACGTGGCCAGCCCATGCCATTTGACGTTGACAGAGATAGCTATCAATCGAATTCAAACAAACTTTATTCAAAAGCTCAACGTTACTAATTCTCTTTACCCATGACTGGTTTCGATTGACGTGACACATGATTCGAACACAACGATGATGAAAATTTCGTAAACTCGTTAACAAACTCTCGGTTAAGCTCCAACATTCGACACCATACAATAGAATAGGAATAACATAGGTAGAGTAAACTTTTCCTTTGACATCAAAATTGACACTTGAATTTGAGAAAATACATTTCTTAAGAGAACCAAATTAAAAATATATAAATAAAAGTAATCACGGAAAAGGACGCGAAAAAAAAAGACAAAAGTGTGAGAACAGAGTAATCAAACTCGTTAGAAAAAGTACCATTAGAAGTCATAAAAAATCAACCTGAATAAATGCAATCGAAATCCCAGAGAACTTCATAATTCCCCAAACAACATTACATTTACTATGTCAAACTCCCATTACATAAATTTTACAATTACGTCAGAGTAGACTACGCTCGCCACCGAAGAGGTTTATTTGGAAAGGGTAATTACATTTTATTGTTCGCTTCTTTTTTAAAGATTGGCCGGGTTGGAAAAGTATGAATTTCTTTGTACATATTTTACCTACCCCAAATATTTAGGAGGCTGAGTTTTAAACAAATGGTCAAGTTGAAATGAACGATAAATGTATCAAGGTCTGTTTTATTTACCCCCTGGTGACTTAACAAAAGAGACTTAACTCGATGTTACAATCCAATTATTGAAAGTTTGTCTCTGCCTTTTTATAATGAGCGAGGCATACCTTCTCTGATTACGCAATTTTCATATTGACATTTTCGAGGCATTTTGATGTAACTGTATGACTATTTAGGACCGTTAGTTTTGTGTAAAAAAAGATTTCCATCATGCCATTTTCAAAAATTTTGCACTATTAGAGTCATATCACCAGTGCACGAACGGCCCCAGTGCACGAACGAGCGTCTTTGAACTTGAAAAAAACAACCAAAAACAAACTTCTATAGAACTTCCTTTGTGCAGCAGAATCCTCAAACTATCCCTTGTAATCTCTCCAAAAATTAAAATAAACGGAGTACTAGAACAACTAACACCAAACCGATTTTGAACGAGGCCAAGTAAAAAAATCACGAAATTCGGGATTTTTGTAAATATGGCTGATCGTGAGAGAAAATGTTTTTTATTAGAAAATTTGCGCAAGAAGAGTTCTGAAAATTACTTTCCTCTTTTAAAAACCTGTTATCTTCCATCACACAAAATTTCATTGAAATTTGTTAGCTCATTAAAGGGGAATTAACGTTTGGAATTAACCCTGTGATTTTTTTTCGAAACATTAAAGAGGAAGAAAAATGTGATCAAACAAAAAAAGAACCACTTCAAAATGTCTTTTATTCATTGAGTTATTTAATCTTTAATTTCTCACAATTTTGACTCTACAATGGAGAAAAACTCCCCCTCTGTGTATTTTGTGACGTAAAGTGCGCCCTAACTATTCTCACTGTTACACTCTATTTGGTTGTTAAAGAGATATAAAACGTTAGAAATGAATCTTTTTTAGAGTAATTATAGCAAAACGTTGAAGACATAAAACTAGGAGAATGTAGTTAGTATTCCAAAGGTGCAGTAAACTCTCTAACGGTAAAAAGAAACTCAAAAACTGCATTTTAAATCATCATTCACCACTCTTCCCTTATAAAAAAGAGAAACACAGTTTCGCACCCTACGTCACATTTTTCGTATCCATAGCAACACAAGAGAATTTTCAAACAACTCTTATTCCGGATGTAGAAGAGTAAAGCCCTATAAACCATATATATTTGAAATCGTCTCAATGAGCTCTATTCGAATCTGTCATTTGTTTGTTGACAAATTTGAAACGTTAATTCCCCTTTATTTCAAAATCAATAGAAACATATCACCAGTAGTTGATATAAAAAAGGTTTCAGTCTGCGAACGATCCGAACACCATATTCAAAATGAAGACATTGCAACGTCAAAACATTCGAAAGCGCTGGCGATCTCAATTAAAAATGAAGACACTACACTGCCGCGCTTTTCGATGAGCAAAATTTGAAAAAGAAAACAAAAAAATGGACGACAAGAAAATATTTACAAAAATAAACAGGTTAGTAAAACGCTAAAGTTCTTATAAAAAAGACGCTATTTTGGTGGAAAAGCGTGTGGTTTTGAAAAGTTCAAATACCCCTGTATCATCTCGGAAGAGAGTTAAAGTATTACCTGCGAGCGGAGCTCTAATTTTTCTTTCAACAAAGATCGTTCGCGCACTGGTTCCTCGTTCACGGACTGGGTCCGAATAGCGCACGCTTTAATGGCTTATTATTCCAAGAAGAAGCCTTCAAATAAAGTGAAAACAAACTGAAAGAAGGACTTCAAGCTTGTTTAGGAGATGGTCTAAAAGGATTTATATAAAAACGAAAAGTAAGTCAGAAAAGAGAAAAATAAGTTTGCCGTTCGTGCACTGGGTACCCCCTCTATAGGTATGGATTCTTGTGGACAATGATATGACTGTCACTTTTCTTTTTTCCGGCGGGATAACCAGTATGAGACTGAAAAGGGTTTGTTTCTAAAGGTACAGAAAATTTTGTGTTTAGTCACAAAACTGCCTAAAAGTTATAATTCTTCTTTCAGAAAAAAGACGACCCTGGGTAACATTTGGGGGCGTGTGCGGGTGGAGCCATTCTGACTCAAAATTTTGCCCACAAACGCCCGCACATATGTGCGCGCGTGTGCGTGCGAAATTTTGATTTTCGTTCCTCGTCTCTGTTCCCTTAATTTTTGATTTTTTCGATCAAAAAGTATACACGATAACCTTTTCCCATTGAAAACAAAAAACCATTGGATATTTAGACTCCCAAAACATTGGTAGAATGTTTTGATTTTCAAACTAAGAGAAAAATAAAGAGTTTTAACCTTTTAAAAATCATATTTCCTTTGTGTTTAAACTTTCACCCTCATGTGCTGCCATCTTGAATTTAGAATTAGAAGCATGTCGGAAACTAAAACCGAGTTTATCTCACCCAATAATAACGCACGATTCACAAAGGAAAACCACTTTCGTTTTCTTCGACCAATCAGAACGCGCAAAAACCACTTTCGTTTTCTCTGACCAATCAGTTACTTGAGGAAACCCAGGGCGAAAATGTTTTTTTATACTCTGGAAATCTTTTTTATTTTGTGTTTTGTCTTATTTCAAACATGATAGACATTAAAAATCACATGAAAGAGCTTTGTTTTGAGTCTGTAATTTATTTCTCACGGCAAGTTTATTTTGCGCCCGGTCGTGCATGCGTGATCGGGTGCGTTCGGGCGACGTTACAAACCCTAAGTCAAAATTTTGCCCGGGCGTTACCCAGGGTTGTGAAAAAAGATTATAATTTTTTTACCTTTATTCTTGCAGCTTCTCAACATCCAAGCTCTCAAACATCACAAGTCAAATGAAATTACTTTCGATTTCCCGTAGAAATTATGCAATGAAAAATCCGGGGTCATGTCAATAAATGAAGACTTTCTTTTCCGCACAAGATTTCTTTGCTTAAAACGAATTATTACTTTTCAATATATTTGTTAAATATAATTTCTGATTACAAAAATACTTTACATTGTATTTAAAGTTTGAAAAAGTCGATTCTACTTGGTTCTTTGTTTTCATGTCCAACCCCCGTCTCAAAAGAAGTCCCAGAATCCCGAGATTTTGGCAGTCGGGCGTTCAAAAACAAAGGCGTTTTTATTTTTACGCCCACTTACAGATTTTTCTTTACTGTAAGATAGGCATTTAAAATATGAAATTTAAAAATAATAGTATAAAGCCTTATTTTCTACCGTATACTGTACTCCTTTTTCTAAAAGGAAAAAACAAAATACACTAGAAAAATAAAGAAATTACGAGTGTTATATCAAGCCACCCAAAATGAACTTTCATTTGTCGTGCTTCATAGAATTGTTGTATACGTCACAATCTATTGTCAACCATTGTCCAATCCCAAAAGCGATTGAAATGCTGTTAGTAATCATCTGAGAAGAGAACAATAACATTATGACATCACACAAATAAATTACGCTGACAAAGTCCGCGAAGACAACACGAGGTCTTAACATTTTTCCCTTGCAAGTTTGGGGGGAAAACGAAAGTACTCTATATTTTACGTATGGGAAAGTGTAAGAAAGATTTACAAAATAGAAAAGTTTCGTTTTGGGGGTAAATAATCGATATTGTGAATTTAAGCAAGTTTCTATTTTGCAACTTTTCTTCAGAGCCAAATAAAGATTTTTTCTATTGTTCTTCCAAGTATAAGTTCCGTAGGAATGAGGCTATCGAGACATTATGTGACGAATTTGCAGGAAAACAAAATTTAAAATTTTTCTAGGCTGCCTAACTTTCAAAAGCTTATTTTTCAACTACCAGAAGTCTTAAGGTCTATCTTTTTCCGCTGGATAAGCAGCTTAGTGTGGAAATGGGAATCTTATGCAAAGTGACGACTACTTAGTGTTCGTAAAATTTGATAGTTATAGTCACATTGTCTCAGGGAATCAATCAAAAAAGAGAACGTTTCAGCGGAAAAAACAGCATCAACAAGGGCAAAAGTCAGTTAGGAGCATTTGGTGAGTACTTGTATACGACCGCGCTCCGTTTGTTTAGCCCTGCATTGAAGTGCATGACGTAACTTGCGCAGCAGCTAACTCGTCTTCTGTTGGAAGAAGGCTATCAAAGCAGGTGCCTCTGTCTTTTTCTGCTTTTCACAACTTCATCCACGATCTTAGATAACCTAAACAATAGATTCAAAAGGGTGCCCTCATCTTGCAAGATAATTTGTTTTGGTCTCCGGCAGTATAGACTAAAACTCTAATATCAAAATTACGGAATTTGCAGTGCAGGTCGATTTTACTTTCGTTTTCAGTGGTTTCATTTTAGATTTCAAGCAGACATTTTAGCAACAGGGTGTTTGTCCATAGTTACAGGGGTTTGTGCAAAGAACCAAGCATAGAAAATTTTCTAAATTCCCCCATTTCAATTAAAATAAAACAACTAAGAATAAAAGTTTTCCATGTTTCACTTTTTTGCACTTATGCTTCAAAATGAAAATATTTAAGATTTTAAGTTCTTCTTTTATTTAATGATTTTTAATGGCACTTTGTTGACAATCTAACTCTCACATCAAATTTCTGCTTTCTACAAAGAATTGAAGATGAGAAATAATCTACATCTTAGGATCACGGATTGGAACAAATAAAAGAGGCGTTATGAAGTATGAGATTTTACAGCTGCCTGTTGGGCAAGGCACTGCAAGGCCAGGGGCGCCAAAGAGAAGGGCCATGTGAAATGCAGCAATCTTTTTGGTGGAAATTTTTAAATAAATTATCGCGAAGGAGTGCCACAAAGTAATCAGTAGAAGAGACCACTTTTGTTTTTATTGCAGATTTCTATATAAACTTCTCACATAGATTACTTTTCAATGTGTTGTGTCAACTTGTCAGCATTGTATTGTTGCAAATGGTAAGATAAAAGAGGTATCACTAGCCTAGTTTCTAATCCTGATATAAGGAGTTTAAATTTAGACTGTTTGGGAAGTAGCAATGTTTTTGGTTGTTTTCGATGGAAAATGGTAAGAAACTTGCATTTACAGGTGTCATTTAGTTATTGCTGGCTGATAGAATGGCAAGATCCTGGATGGTTTCCCTAACTGAAAGTTACCCGAATCAAGTTGAAGATCCCTAGACAATTGAGTAAAAATTGAAAGATTGAAACAAATTAAAATGACCAATTACTATCTTGCAGCAGCCTCTTCCAGGCCTCTGAGCAGCCAGATTCAGAGATTGGATAGCAATTCAACTTGTTAGACCTTGATTACACACAAATTAAAAATAATTCTGCACATGTCAGGGAGTACCTGAATTTTTTGTCAACTTCCCTTTCGTTGGATGAAAAGATATACGTCCCCCCAATAATATATACAAGATGGTGGAACCTACCAGCAAAAGTCCAGACGGTCTCAATCGAACTCCAAATCAATTGATTGCAATCGCTACAGCTCTAAAGCTCTTAAGGAGTGGGCTAATTCAATTACACACAACTTTATTGAACATTATTGTAATCAAACTAATCGAACATAATTGAATCTCAATCGAACGTAATTTGAATATACCTTATTGGTATTATATTTTGCGTGTATTAAATTTTGTGGGTGCTTAATTTCGCAATTTTTTAGGCCAAATTTCACGAAATTTAATACCGTTTTAATTTTTCAAAAATACAAAATCGCGAAATTAAATACGCGCGAAAGATTTTCAAAGTAGGTCG
>NW_027104117.1:93759-99212 GCF_902728285.1 Clytia hemisphaerica | reverse complement strand
AATCTTTGCCCTATCACGCATCACGCCAAATTCTTGATCACGCCATCACGCAAGAAAAGTCCCAATCACGCCATCACGCAAACCGCTGGGGAGGGCCTCCTTGAGGTATCTTTGTATCTTTGCTTTATCTAAGAGTTTTTTTCAGCTCTAAATACTATTGCCCAAAAAACTGGCCGGTAAATGTCTTTTAACAAATTAACCATTTTATATCCTAATTCCTGATTCTTTGCAAAAAAGTGCCTGAAATTATATTTCAACAGAGTTGCCACCAGGTTAGGGCAAGAGACGCCACGTTTCTTTTTTATCTTTCTTTCGTCGCATGGTTGGCTTTCTTAACCGTGTTGTTGCTTGAAAAAGGGCTATGGTTTGGCTTTGTGGACAGCCAGCAGGTATATTGAGTACTTTGTCCGAAAACACAAAAGTACCCCTTTTCACCGGTAAAACCCATTGTTGCGTGTACCTGTTGTCAGTGTTGTGCAAAAGTAGCCGACATCGTTTTCTGTATCATAAATGATACAGATTTCACATTGATCATTGCTGACACAATCCTGAAATAGAAAAAAATTCTCGGCGTTATGATACCCTCAACCTAAAGTAAACTCAGAACTAAAATCTTTTTGCCTCGTTCTCTTCCGTTCTCTTCACTGAAAATATAACAGCAAGTTTGCTCAAATTCATCCAACGTTATAAAATTTATTAAAATCGCAAGTATTCTATGAGAAAAAACAAGTAAAGCTAAATTTATGTAATGTAGACTTGAATCAAATGGATTTACAATTGACGCTTTCCAATTCGAATAAGCTCTACGATTCCATTTTTTCCTGATTATCAGCATTCAAGTCAATTCGATTCTTCCTTATATTCTTCTTCCCCCAGCTCCATATCTCAATATTTACCTCGTGTTTATCGAACTAGAGAAACTTCGAACCAAATATAATTAGAGATATACCTTTAATTTTTCAACCATGACATGCTTTCCTTTTCCCCCAAGAAGCAAGGGTTTTGTTTCAACAAGCCATGTTTGACAAGCCAGACGAAAATGTCGACACAACCATCGTCTTGTGCAGTGAGTGGGATGTTGCAATTTCCTATATATAGAGAAGGAAAATATTATAGGAAATGTTTGTTTGTATCATGTTGTAACATTGACGGCTGATAGATTCATTTTTTCTAGCCGTAAATTTTATTTCCCATTCGTTGTTTGTATGAAAAGTATAAAATATAAACCATTACGGATTATAATTTTTCTTTCCTTTTCTTATTAAGGGGGAAAATTGATAGATTCTAGTTTGCAAAATGAGTTAAAAGGATGGACATTTGTTTTAATCAGGGCTCGCGTCTTGATTTCCTAACGTGGAGAGGCCGAAAACATAGCGACTAAGGGAGGTGCAACCATGGTTTGCGCCGACAGGGGAAAATTTCTATTTTCACCACTCTGATGTGCTTAAATACGACTCCATTTCAGACTGATTTTGCCAAGAAATGAGGTTCCAAAAGTCTGCATCATGGGTATTAAATATTTCTTTGAATTAAAAATTTGTGGTGAGGCCTGACTAAACTATACTTGCAATCGACTTTTGGCGAGTGCTGCACTCAAAATCTCGAACAAACGTGCCATGTTCTGCAAACTGGGTGAAAAGGGAAATTCCCCGAGTTCACGTAAAAAACAGGGCAGATTCACGCATTCACGCAATAGAAAATGGATTTTCACGTTCACGCAAGTTTTTTTAATTCACGCATTCACGCAATTCTTTTTCAATTTTCATGCATTCACGCAACCAAAAAAGCCCATTCACGCATTCAAGCAAACCGCTGGGGGGGCATATATTATTGGTCTAATGGCATCCAAGTGAAATATGTCAGACAGTTAACAAATATGTCAAAACAAGTCATAATTGACATGTATCAATTGCTTCGACTGGTATGTGCCAGAGACTTGTAGAGGAACCTCATCAATGTTGGTGGTGGTGGCCAGAATTTCGTGGTTCAAGTTGACGAGTCGATGATTCGCCATGGACAACGCGTAAGACAAATTTTGAAATTAGCCTTTTACAAAAAAAATGTATTAAACAAGGCAAGTTTTGATCATATTTTCCTACCCCTAGACAATATATCAATATATCCTACATTTACGGAGTACAAACATTTCAAACAAACATCTGAAACTGGCAACGATATTTTGTGCCAATTTTGTGATAAAAGACAGCGCATGTTATGGGGTCTTGTGTGATATAAAATATCGTGCTTAGCATAACCAGCTCGGTGTTCGCAATTTTCCTGTCTAAAAATCAAATATCTTTCCAATTACATTTTATGAATCTATCTTTTATAAACAGGGTGGTAGAGGTAGACGTGCCAATCCTGTTTGGGTGTTTGGTCTCGCTGACACGCGGTACAGACCTGCCAAAGGTTACATGGAAATTGTGCCGAGACGCGACCGACAAACGCTGACAGGAGCGATTAATAGAGTGTTGTTGCCAAACACGGTAATAACTAGTGATGAGTGGCGTGGTTATGCAAGATTGCCGCAGTTTGTCCAAAATTGCATTAGATACGACATTGTGAATCATACTTACAATTTCGTGAATCCAGTAAATGCCGCTCATACTCAGGTGAGTCATTTTATTCCTATCTAAATTTCTTATTTAGATGGTCAAGTTTCTCATATTTGAAAGAAGTAAAAAAATGCTTATTTTAGGCCTCTTTAAAGCTCCAAGTAAGTTCTTATAGGCTCTTATTAAACAGCGGAAAAAGTTAGATTGTTTTGTATGTGCTTAGTAGATAATATATTTGTAGTTTTGAAAGAATATTGTCCCCCTTACGAGGAGTTGCTTATTATATACAACTACAAGTCGCCCGCACCCTTGACTGAAAATGATAAACTCTAATTGTAGGGTGCGAAGGGATAAAATAAAATCACTCTTGTTCAACCGGAGTCGTAGCTTCAAAGGCTTTCCCAACGTGCTATTAGACATGACCAGTTAGACTTTATATTACCAAACGGATGGAAGGGGATGTCGGGCGTTACGGCGTTGGTAGAATAGAAAAAACAGCGATTTATAAGTTAATACCCTTAATCCATAATCTCGGATCTAGAAGAAGTGACAAGCTCGTTCATAGCTCGCTGGATAGCTTAGAGTCTCCTCTTTTTTCGACGCCGCATAATTAAAGAAGGGCAGGGAGGACAGCGGCTGAGAGAGGGTTAGATTTGGGCCCACTGTGCGAACAAGACTGAATCGATTCAAACTTTCAAATGGGGAACAGGAGCGTTTCCCTTTCCTATATAGCTCATGTTGGATAATCAAACTTTGGCACTTAGAGGGCAAACAACAGTTATAATTTATTATAAATTTATCACTTTTTACACTTTTATTTAATCATTTTCAGAATATCGAGTCATACTGGAATAAATTCAAACTAGTAATCAAGGCTATGAAGGGCGTAGAACTCCGATTCCTTCAAAGTTACATGAATGAATTCATGTGGAGGTGATGTTAGTGGTTACTGTGTATTCAAGATTATTGAAAAGAAATCTTTCTTTGGTATTTCTTAACTTCTATTTCTTTATATTTTCTTTCCATTGGCATGATATGTGAGATTAACAGGCTTCTACCTTTTATGCGTTTTATACATGGCGTTCTAAGTTTGAAACTCGTATGCGAGGCCTTCAAATTTAGAACGCCATGGTTTTATATATTCGTGATATGTGCCATTACCATGTCTTCCAAAGGACCCAACAGAAGATTGGTTTCAAGTGGCTTATTGACCGATCTTACGTCACTCAGCTGCTGAGTTCGTGATTTAACCTCAGAAGACATTTCAATGGTGCATATTCATGAATATAGCTATAGTCTGTAGCGAGATATGTATCTACGCTTTTGAGGACGGAGAGCGATTGAAGCGATTAGGAACAACCTGCATTTTTGACCTGCAAAAAGGCTGTTTTGTCGTAATACTCAGTCGATCAGGATTTGGAAAAATGAAAAAAACCATTTCCACTGTCAATAACAGCCATATATTACCGAGATCCTTTTGAAAAGGACTGCCAGTTTATTGAAGAACAAATAGCACGGCGATCTTTGATTGGATTAATCGGATTCAAATGCTTGGTTTTGAGCATCCGTTGCGGAGCTAGGGCCCGCCAAAGTCGTCAAAATGGCCATTTTAGCCCTTTTTCTGCTGACGTCAGCATTTTTCCTTCATATTTTTAGGCATTTCTGACACTTTCGCTGGATAGCCCTGAAAGAGTACTTCAAGAAAATGGTATGGTTTGTTGGGTTACAAATTGTAGATCTCGAGATAATTCAGTTGGAAGTTCTTTGAAAAGTGCATTTTTTTGCTGACTCAGCACTTTTTATGGGATTTGTAAGATCTATAAATGGAATTATCTCGAGATCTACAATTTGTAACCCAACAAACCATACCATTTCAAATTTCCTTGTGTTAGCCAAATTTTAGGAAAATAACTGAGAAGACATTTCTTTTTCTTTTATCCTTTAGAGGAATCGAAAACGAAAGTGCCCAATAACTGGTGAACAGTTTGATGTATCAAAAAAAAAATTTCCTACTTTTACATTGCTAAAAGCAGACTTTATATACCAAATTTCATCTCCTTATGAGCACTACTTGAGGAAATACAAGGGATATTAGCCAAAATAATCCCGATTTTGCAAAACTTCCAATGAAAGATCGCTGTGTAGGAAAAACAATATTTTTACTGAGTTGACTAAATAACCTCCTATTTTTCTTAACAGGGATTGGAGAGGCTTGGAAGAACCTTTGGAGAACATCATCAACTGCATCAATATTGATTATCCCTGATTGATGTCAACATACATTTTCATTTCATTCATGACACATTTTTTTATCACGTTTGATAGTTTCAAGGAGAATTATATTTCGGACAGAACATTTACGAAAGATTTAATTTCTATAAGATAAAAGAAACCCAATCAAATTTAATTTTTCATCCTTTTGAATAATATTTAACAACTTTCAAAAAGTCGTAATCTACTTAATCCGTCTTATTCCAACATTGTAAATTTGTTTGCATGTAATACAGAACAACGGCGAAAAACAAATCCATCTTAGGTGCCCCGGCAAACGGTGAAAAAAATCAGTATTGGGTGCGACGCGGAACAGTGAAAAAATCGGTCTTGGGTGCGACGCGGAAGAGTAAAAAAATCGGTCTTGGGTGCGACGCGGAACAGTGAAAAAATCGGTCTTGGGTGCGACGTGGAACAGTGAAAAAATCAGTCTTGGGTGCGACGCGGAGCAGTGAAGAAATCAGTCTTGGGTGCGACGCAGAACAGTGAAAAAGAAAGTCTTGGGTGCGACGCGGAATAGTGAAAAAGAAAGTCTTGGGTGCGACGCGGAACAGTGAAAAAACGATTCTTGGGTGCGACGCGGAATAGTGAAAAAACGACTCTTGGGTGCGACGCGGAACAGTGAAC
>NW_027104117.1:53915-89206 GCF_902728285.1 Clytia hemisphaerica | reverse complement strand
ATACTCATGAATTAACAAAGAACGAGGTGACTGATGTTTTAAATATAAGACTAAATATGACGGACTTAAAAGACAATTACCGAAACAACAACCTGGCTAATCAAAATTGTCCGTTCTGCAATGAAAACAAACATACTACAGAGCATGTGATTGAATGTAAAAATCTGAAAGAACTGACAAGTCACAACTTAACGGTACAAAATTTAACTGATTCCTCAACAGAAAATGTTAAAAATTTAAGAAAATTTTTTGAAAAAGAAAACGAGCTGAGGAAAAGCAAAGAGGATAGCATCTAATACGTCTCTCCGCCACCACCCCCTCCTGATCCTTTCCACTAGCTGAGACCGTATTCGATCGACCTATGCTATTCCACAGCATTGTTTTTTCTTTTTTGTTTTGTAGTTCACAGTGATCTTTCATTGGAACTTTTGCAAAATCGGGATTATTTTGGATAGTATCCCTTGTATGCCCTTAAGTAGTGCTCATAATGAAATGAAATTTGGTATATAAAGTATCTTTATAGCAATGTAAAAATAGGAAAAAAAAGTTTTTTGATACATAAAATTATTCACCAGTTATTGGGCACTTTCGTTTTCGAGAGATCCCTCTATCCCGTCCTCATCCCGCTTGAGATCCCTCTAAATCGGAATCAAGATAATTCCGGTTAGGAAAGTGCTAGAGACTTGAAATTTTCACATAATGTACTTAGATTTGTCCTCTAAAGGATAAAAGAAAAAGAAATCATTTCTTCTCAGTTAATTTCCTAAAAGTTGTCTAAAACAAGGAAAATTGAATCCGATTAATCCGATCAAAGATCGCCGTGGTTTATATAAAAAAAAAAAAAAAAAAAAGCGGGAGAAGAAACCAACGGACTTCCAATTTTCATCCTTCTACGCCTCTGCCGCCCTTTCCAAGAGGGTGGTAGAAGTTAGTCTTTTTTCCTACTATCGACAGTTGAATTTCTTCTACTGACTTTCGTATTACTATATCAGTGGTATTATAATATAACTAGCCGGTGCCCGGCGTCGCACGCCGGTCTAGCTGTTTACTGAACGCATTTAAAGTCCTTTGGATGTTGAGAAGATGGCTTAAATACGATGAAATCAAAATTAAAGAGAAGAATTCTCTTCAAAGTTAGACTCTATCCCTCCCGGGTGACGTATCATTTAACCATATTTTGAAACAGATTTTTGTAGCAAAAATGATCAGAAAGCAGAAAGGACGTTATTCCCAAATTACACCATACCGGCGACCAGCGACGTCCGAGACGGCTCTGCAATTAGATTTTTTTCTCGCTTCGCTCGCGTTACATTTGCCGCAGTTCTTGATGTTTAGGAAAACTTTGATGTCAAGATAAGCGGAGTGAAATAATAACCATGACACGAGATTCGTCGAAAAAAGGCAGCCGGGGGGGGGGGGGTACTTAGGCAAGAGAAGGGTATGGGTATGTGCCGGCCTTAAGGGTGCCTTTTTTGAAACATGGCAGTTTGAAATATCGGAAAGTCAAACTTCAGTCCAACTAAGTATCGGAAAAGTAGGAAAACTTCAACTTTTTGCCCCCAGAAAGATAGAAATTTGGTGAAATTAGTCCCAAAAAGTGAATTAAAATTCACACAATTTCCCTTGTTTCTTCTCCTCTTTATTCTGCTAAGGGTCCGAGGGGCAGGGCCGAAAATCAGCTCGCAACCATAGTCCCCCGCGTGATAGCGCAATTTTATGTTGCTTTTTATAAAATAACTTCGTCATAACTTTTCAAATTCAACAATGACTTATATTTACAGCAAAATAATTATCGACATAGATGTTTAAAGGTCCCTTTCTACGAAGAAAGAACTCTAGTTTTTACCGCCTTTTGAATGTATTTTTAATGTTGCTGTTGTTCTAACAAACTTGTCTTGCGATTTTTATGTTTTATTTTATATTTTTTCTTTTCTTTAACAAATTCTGTTTAAAAGATTTTCTTTTATTTCGAATGTCTCAAATCAAATAAGGTCGTTAATTACATTCGAAAACATAAAACAAAACAAAAGAAAGAAAAAAAGAAAAAGTCTAATCTATCAATCAAAACAAACTTATCGAACAACTCAAAGTCTTTATAAAACGGCGCGAATCTGATTTAACACATTTGTGGAGCAAGAAGCAAAAGTCATCTTTTAAAAGAACAAAACATTGCTTGCGAAAACGAAAGTGACACACAAACAAACAAAATGACATACAGACTACGGCTATTAATATATAGATTATAACCAGAAATAATATAATTAGGACAAGAATTTGCAAAATTTTGTATATTTTGCCCGCCGGTAAGGTGGAGTGATTCAACTGGAATAAATAAATAAATAAAAAAAAAATCAGATTGTTTTTTACCTTTCTTTCTCTTTTGTTTTTCTGGTCTGGGATTCGAATTTCAAATGCAAACATTCTATTAAAAACGTTCGAAACGCACATCAATGTCAATCAAATTATTACCTTGCCAAGATTCTGTAAAATACATCGAATTAAAAAAAAACGAACAGGAAAGCGGTTGGTAGATCATTAAGCAGACCTATACTACCTGGGGTTTTGTAGAGGTCGGCGATTCAGACTACCTCAGAATGCTAGGTGTTTTTTGAGATCCCATCAAAGTTGATAAATTTGGCCAGACACTTGGTTTTCACTTAAAAGTGTTTGGAAAATATACCTGCTTGAATGCCAAAAAGGTTGAAAGCTTTTTGGATACAGTTTTCATACATTTTGAATTAACTAACTAATATATACTTTTTTCTTTAGGGACCTCAAAACGCTAGGTCACATATTAGTCAATAATGTTGCCAATTTTTCTTAGATAATGACAATTTTTTGCATAACACCTTTTTTTTCAATGTTGAGTATATTTTAAATGTTTGGTTCTTTTATGCCTAAAATTTTCTCTATTTCACCACAAAATGCTAGGTCAAGGAACCTCAGAATGCTAGGTAAATAAAACTAAAGATACATTTTTTTATAAGAATATTGCAATTTCTTTTTCACATAATGACATGGATATTCAACTATCAATGTCCCTCTTTCAATTTATTTCAGCCTTTTTAATAGGCTGTTTAATTCAGGTGTTTATGAATTATTTCTTCTATATTTTGTTTTATGGGTTATGTTTGCCCAACTTTGGTATATAGAAATTAAGAAAGTTCTTTGAAATAGAATAATAGAAATCAGAGTTCTCCTTCTTCTCTTTGCTTTTAGCTATTTTAGTAAAGAAATATGCATGACAGATGGATATCTCGCTTGATATGTTAACTTACTGCAGTTTTGATCTTCCTCTAGAGTAAAGAAATGGGTAAGCCAATCTGAGAGTGAAACCCACCAGCAAATCAAGATGCAGTGTTTTAAGAGATAACATAAACATGAAAAGTAAGCAGATTGAGGAGTCAGTTGAATGGTGTAGAGTTAACAAAAAACGTGGCTGGCTGCAGTTAATTCAGGAAAATTTCCACTAGTCAAAGATCTAAGAACAATAAACGCACGGCTTGATGGTATCATTGAGACTGGAAAAGAGAAGGAGTATTGCTCAATCTTCACCACAGAGGAAGAAGAGTCGAGTTCAATATATAAAGAACAAAAATAGGTAAGATTCAATATTGGCAATATTTCTTAAAGCTTGGAAATAATTAAATGTAAAACGAAACATCAACATACACTGGACTTGGAAAGCTATCCCTTTTTCTCTTCATTTCTGCTGAATTAAGGAAAATCTTTCCTAAATTCCTGTAGTTCCTCTTCTCGTTCCAAGAAACATTGAAATCCTCTATAATTAAAACTTCATATATTTTAGATGCCTCCATGGACCGAACAAAACAGAGTTGACAAGGACAATGCTCAATGTTCTGGAAGTAAGAAAGCATGCCTACAAAAACCTTCGCGGACGTAACATCAAGAAACTATCCCCAAATGCACTACGAGCACTCACAACAAAAAGCTTAGCAAATCTTTTTGGAGGCGTTGGGATTCAAAGTATCAAAAGCAGATCACAAAGAAAAGACAAGGGACTGTATCAATTAATCGAGCTTTAAATTGCACAAGAGAAATGGCTTGTAACCATTTGAATGAATTAGCTGAAGAACTTATAAAAACTGATATTTTTGTTGATGCAGTCCAATTAGAAACTGGTGTTTGGCAGGGGCATATTGATACAACAAGAGTTTTCAATCATGATGAAACTCCCCAGTTTGTAAACTATGGAGTAGATGGTACTCCAAATGGTTTAGCATATGCTGGGCGAGGGGAAAGCTGCCAGAAAATGATAAGAGAAAATAGGGAGTGTGTAACTTTACGAAATGAAATGTTTGACCACTATTTAGATGAGAATAGTATTCAACGATCTGTTGTTGTATTATCTGATGGTCATTCTTCACGATTTGACAGTGATGTATTGACATTTTTAAGAAACAAAAACATTAGACTTTTCATCAGCCCTCCTGATACAACTGGTGTTACCCAGCTCCTTGATCAGATAAATCAAAAGTTGCACTCTGAGTACAGAAGTGCTAAGTCTGAACTTTTCTCTCCATTTATGACAATCAACAGGGAAGGTTTCATGAAGATACTTGCAGAGTTGTGGCCGGAGTGGGCATCAAATGAGACAATTACAAATGCAGGCAAAAAGGTTGGCATCTCATGCAAAGGCCTCAGTGTTGAATGGATGCAAGCAGATAAGTTTGCAAGAGCCGAGCTGTGTATTACCAAAAATACTGAACAACCTTCATCTTCTTCAGTAACCATTTCATCTCCAAAACAAGTTCGTTATGACTCTGCAGCCTATTGGAAGCATAAATATCATCAATTTGGTATTGAAAATGCATTTTCCCTTATTAACACTATCTGGTGGCAATTTACAATGCATTTCGGTTTTAAAAAAGACGCAATGAATTCCCAACATTTTGTAAGAAAAGGCAGTGCGCTGGCCAATGAAAAAAGAGTTTTTTTTATCAAAGCTAATTCAAAACTGTACTTTTAAAGTTGCGAATTTGTGCGCAAAGGTGAAAGCAAGTGAAATTGTATGCTTTCAGTGAAGTTTGTGGACGAAATCAGAAAGAAATTGGCTAAAAAGATTTTCGTCACAATACTTTTTTTTTTATCGGCTTGTAGTTGGAACTCCTCCCCCCCCCCTAATCGGCCAAATGCCGATAAAAAATTCGAAAATCTTTCGTCAAAGACCCCAAAGATGTAAAAGAGAATAGACCTTTTTTCAAAGAGGACGCACTGTTGAATAATTATGTAGTCCAGCCATAAAAACAATGATAAAGCCATGCATAATTACTGTATCATGCATATTGTAATAATTATGCATGGTTTTAGCATTGTTTTTCTGCTGGACTACATAATTATTCAACAGGGTGGCTTCTTTGAAAAAAGGTCTATGTATTCAAACACAGCCAAATTGACTGTCCAAAATTTTACTAGGCAATGGTTGTGGCCGTTCTCTCCTTCGTCATGCTCGTTTTCGGGGTAGAGCGGAAGAAAAGGCAAGAGGAAAACCGGGCAATTAATGTCTACCCCCATATCGCCCTGGAAATTTCTGGGGGTATTGGTTTGATTGACTGTCAATTACGTTTGATTTGTTCGATTCATGGACAATGATGTTCGATTGCGTTTGATCAGACAAGGCCGCGACCACAGAATTCCCTCTATCAAGCACTGCCCTCTATTAAGCGTCGTTCCCTATTTAAAAAGCGCGCACCTAAAATCACAAAAATTAAATGCGGTACACTTAGTTAGAGTAAGTAATATTCAATTGATTCGATTATATCTCATAATCGAGCGGCAATAAATCCTGGGTAATATTTGATTGCGATTAAATTGTATTCGACAATCAAATTAATCGCATCATTCAATTGCGTTCGATTGACATTGTCTGGAAACGGGCATTGGGCTGCTCCAGTTTAAGTCTGTTATAAGGCGGTGGACGACACAGGTTTTCCGAGGTAAAATGCTTTTTCGAAAGTACTGGATTACAAATACAGAATCATTTTTATAGCAGAAAAATCTTGAATCTGATATTGTCAAATTGTCTAATCCTGACCACCCCTTTCTAATCCTGACCTACCTCTAATACTAATTTACAGAAAATACTGTCTTTACTTTAAAAACTTTAATTGAATAGTATGAAGAAGAACTAATCTACTAAAATACCATCTAAATTTGGAAAAATTGTTTGTTTTAGAGGTAGGTCGGGATTAGAAAGGGGTGGTCAGGATTAGACGTTTTGTGGCCTATTCTACTAGATCTGAAAAATTTTATTCCAAAAAAAATACATACCTCTTGTTTTACAAATGAGCAAGCAGCAAACAACACAGTAAAAGGATGAATAATCACGAAAAATAAGGATTGTATATCAATAAATCTGTAAACAGCAACAATCAATGAAACAACAGCGTCTGAAAATGTCAGAGTTGGTCTGATATTTCAGGAGGAGAAAAAAACTTTGTCTCCACTTAATCCGCCATTTTGAGCTATAAAATGCAAAGAGCGCGAGATCTACAACAACAACAACTTAGATAGACTAGTAACTAATCGTTGTATTTCACTCTGCAGCTCTGCTTGCAACAGACTCATTCCCTTCACTGAATACAATACGCAATACGGACACTTGCTAGTCTACAATTTAGAAGGAGCGCGGTTTTTGTAAAACGAAAACGAAAGTGGGACGGACAAACAGACAGTTGCTTTTGAAAGGCCCGTTCGCTAACGCTGGGCCAAAAAGAAAAAAATTGCTATCTTTGAGTATGAAAATTTCAATGACCTAAGCAATTTTTTTCAAATTTTTCTCATTACGTCTCAAAACTCTGAGTGGAGTGCACGTGTGTTAAAGTGAAGGGTTGCTTTTTATCAGTAAGTTTAGGCAAACGTAAAAATTTGCAGATTTTACAATTGATTAATTTGAACTTCGTTTATATCATTTAGCAATTAATAAACAAGAAACAATCGCCATCGTCCAATCATGATCACTGTGACGTGGATATCTCAATATATTTTACGTTTGGAAGTCAATTTAATTGTTACAACAACCATAATAAGAATAGACTTTGAAAACCAGACGATCACAACGTACGAAGAGCCAAACCTGGATTGGCCGAACAATTTTTTCAATCTTGTGGATGGCCAGTTCTGACTGCAGCTGGTCCACTTGAACGACGATGCCAAAGAAAAATTCTTTTGTTTGTAAAACCAGACGATCACAACGTGCGAAGAGCCAAAACTGGATTGGACGAACAATTTTATTAATATTGTCGATGGCCTGTGACTGCAGCTGGTCCACTTGAACGGCGATGCCAAAGGAAAATTCTTTTGTTTGTAAATAAAAAACGAAAACGCATACCAAATTCTCACTCAATGAGTAATATTGTTTGCTAGCTAGGTTGTAACAGTTCCAAAATTTAAATAGGAGAGTTGCATCTTTATTCGATTTGACTTTTACGAAAAAAGTCCGAAAATCCCTCCGCTAGACATTGATAATCCCCCCGCGAGGCGTTGAAAATAAATCGTCCCGGTGTAAAAAATCATAGAAGCTCGTCCCCACGTGAAAAAGGCCAGTCCCCATTGAAAAATCTGAAAATCTTTATATCGCCACTATAAGCTTTGAACTACTTAAATGTCTTATTCCCACTAATATTTCAAACAAAGAACAATATGGTAGGTTTTTGGTAGCAATATTCATTATGTAATTCTATGGTAAGTGGTAAGAAAATATGGTCATCGAGGTAAGATAATATGGTCATTGGAGTCTAAAACAACTTTTGCGCATCACCTCGGGATGAATGCGCGTGTAAAACATCTGGACCCAATTCAATGTATTTTTCAGTCTGGTCTTTAAAATAAGAAAACAGTTGATTAGCGGTCTGTAAATTTCCGGTTAATTACTGACCACTGAACATTCCGGTCTGTAGATTTTGATAGGTTTTTGACAGATGTAAATAGAGAAACAAGAAAAAAGAAAGATAAGGAATTTTTGCCAATTTTCAGCCATGTTAAGCTTATATCCCTTATATGCCCTTGAGGTTAAATATTTCAGTTCCTGTATTCCAGTATTATTTATATATGCCATTCGCCAAATCCCCCCTGTAAGCCTTTGACTATCCAGATCAAACTGGTCCCGTTTGGAAGGAGGTCCTTATTGATACCTTGACTAACGCCTATCACACATGACTATTAATGTATTTAAACATTATGTAGCCTCTCCCTTTTCAATTTGCGACGAGGTCCAACTTATTTTCCGATTTTTCGATATTTTATACTAACCCCTTGTATATTCTTTCCCCAGCCACGGATATATTAGCTATTGCAAAAAAAGTATATCGAAATCAAACATATTACGTGGCTAATTAGTACTAGTAATTTCATGGTTTTTCCCGAGGTCACTTTTCAAATTTTTGAAATTTCTCGAGTGGAACGAGGGGAATTTCAAAATTTTGAAAATGTGACGGAGGGAAAATTTATCCCCGAATTTCACAAAATCAAGCATTCCTAGTTAATCTCATATAGTTAAGATTGAAATAAAGCGGCTGATGAATCATCAAAAGATTTTCCCTCAAGAACCACAGGCATAAAAACTGCATATACTTTAATCAATCAAATTGAATCTTCCTGTTGCCATCATCTGATTATGATTATTTGGAAATTACAAAACAGCGGGAAATTTCAAATTAACGTAAACAAAAACGTCAATCAAATTTCAATCAACCATGAGATTATAATAAAAATAAGATAACCATTTAGAAAAAAATACTGTTATGGTTTATCTCCATCACCGTTCTATGCGGTCTCCCAGCCACACAAACAAATTCAAATCATTAACAGTTTATATAAAATAATACATACGGGCCGTCCGAAACGCCCGTTTCCCCCCGTTTCACCCGGCTTCACCTTGTTTCCTTGTCGTTTCCATACCGTTTCCGTACCGTTTCACCCCGTTTCACCCGTTTCCCAGACGTTTCTGGGTATAGTAACTACTGTTAAATGGGTGCATGTCACTAGTCCGACACTTTCTAGTCCGAATCTTTATGCTCATGAGGGCTGTTTAGACATGAAATTTTGGTTGCTTGGCGTGGTTTTATAAAAAAACTGGCCAAATTCGATATTTTTTTATAAGCAGATTATCAATTACTTAGGTATTAGCATTCTCGAGATTGGCCTTTTATTCTTTATGATTTTTGCACAAAGATGCATAACTATAAACCCTCGAATGTGACGGAGCTCGATTTTTGGGAGAAAATTTTTTTTTGGTAAATTTCAGCTAAAAAACGGCTAAAAAAAGGGTTTTTTAGACTTTGTGAATTATTAAATTATTTTTTTTCTGATTTTTTGCATGGAAGTAGATAAAAGATGGCTCAAGCAGATTTTTGTAAAAAAAGAATTTTTCAGCTCAAAAACGCATCTTTATCTATAAGCATACATCAATGTTCTTAGCCAAATTAATGAATTTTTTGATGAGATAGATGTTTTTTTTGCTCACGAAGTCTTGAATATAAAAAAATATTTCAAGAACATGAAATTTTGGTTTCTAAACGTTTTTTTATAAGAAACAAACAACTAATTTTAATAGATCGTCACTATTTGTGTTTTGAATGATTTTTTAATGGTCACGCTCACGTAGATATCAATTATATACCTTAAAGGAAGAAAATTTGGCGGATTTGGTCAAAATCCGCCAAATTAAGTTACCGCCAAATTTAATTTTTTTCGTCATCCCCCAAATTAAAATCCCGCCAAATTTAAGTTGCTCTATTTATCCACCCCAAATTTGTTTTATTTCAGGCTTTAAAACAGATATTTGTTTTGGACAAAAATGTCCTTCGTCCGCCAAATTAAATTCCCTCTGAAAAAACTTTTTCGGCAATCCACCAAATTAAATTCCCGCAAAAATTTCTTCCTTTAAGGTATGTGTTAAATGCATAACCAGGTAGGTCCATAAAAGTATCACTTGTATTTCATTTAAATTCCCTATTCCTCCTTTCCAGAATAAAATGGTTGCCTTGACTTCAGGGTGTTGTTTAATGGTTAGCCAAGAAACCATGTGCCACGCTTTGCTACATCAATATGCAAATGATTGTGTGCCATATTTGATTAGACGGTAAGTTGTTTTCTAAGAGTGCTAGTAGAACTTTCTGACCAAGCAGAATTACATTAAATGTTTTTGCGATGTAAATGTGTCTTTCTATAACATTAGACATTTCAATATTTTTTCTTAAAGGAAAAGAAAGCCCAAGAAAAAGGAAAATGACATGAAATGATCGATGAAAGATGAAAAAGAGTGATGCTACAAAAATACGAATCCCCCAAAACGTTTCACTTTAAACTGATTTGAATTTTATACCACAACTAATTTAGCCTTTTGAGTTATTTCTCATTCCCATTTATTTAGATTATATTCTCACAACACAACACAACACAAACAGTTTTAACTGTGATGGACAAACCCAGTAACCGGCATGAGAAATTGCCTAGGGATGTGGAACATGCAATATTTCGTAAGTGTTTTTTTGAAAATCAAGCCAATATTTTATGACCTTTTCTAAAGATATTTACTCAGCTTTTTAATATCTTCTAGTCTACATGGCTACTTTTTTTTCTATTTTTAGAATTTTGTCTACTAAATACAAAAGATAAGATGCCCGTTGACGAAGATGAAACTGATGACGAAGATGAAGATGATTATCAGGACAGTGGCATGGGTGATAAGAAGAATAAAAAGAAAAAGAACAAGGCCAAGGCGGGAGGAAAGAAAAAGCCAAAACAATTTGTATATGTTAAACCGACCAAAAAGAGGCTTGGGAAATTTTGCTCAGCCACATTCCAAACAGTAAGAAGGTACAAAAAAGAAGGCAAACCTTTGCCAACCCACCCAGAACTTGGGCGGAATGGCACTGTCAATGTCTTGTAACATTTGCAACTTTTGTAATTTTCTTTAAGAAAACAATATGTACAGTGTGTCTGGAAAAAAGCGGTCATAAAAAATAGCATAAATATGAGAATTTTTTACAAATACTGTTTGGCTTTTTTCCACACACATTGTATTTTAAATAGCAGTAGATAGGAACTACTAAAAAACAGAAGTTTTTATATTCATGTTTTATATCTTAGGCATTTCCTATCAGGTTGTTTCTATACATTCTTTTATTTATAAGCATGGAGAGGGAATTTAGCTCAAAAATAATAGATCGATTGTTAAAGAACAATAGAAATTTAAGCAATATGACTAGCCTCAGCTCAAATTACCATATGCTTTAGAAAAAAAAGGTTTAGGCTGTTTTAGGAGATGTTATCAAAAACAAAAAATATTTTATCATTTATTAACTTTTACTCCATTTCAGATAGGACTATTTTTAAACAGAAAATTTTTCATATATTAGGTTTATATAATTACATAGCAGGAACTTTTTTATCAATTAGAAAAAATATATTATCACTTTTTATTACCATTAAAGATGAAATTTATTTAAAATAGAAACACAATTCAAGAGCTTAAATTTATATTTGCTTATACTTATATTTCATCAACCAGGACCAAGTTCTAGAAAAGTAGGAAAATGTCAGAGACCAAAAGGGTGCTGTTCCTGCTTATAAGAGTGATGCTTATAAATGAAAAATGAAAGGCTTTTCAACCATTATTCTTTTAGATTTAAGAAAGGCAGCGTTCAAAAACGCTAAAAAGGATATGAAAAGTCATCTGTCAACTATTTTAGTCATTGTACAATAAGTTTTAAAAATATATTTTTGTTTTACTCTTTCCTGGCAAAAAATCTGGTATGATTCCATCATGTGGATTGCGATATTTGACTTAGAGTTACTCCATCCAGAGGATTATCTCATATTTGACTACGAGTAGCCCAGGTTGATATGATAATCCATTGGACCACATCTGGATTGTCAACAAATTAAGTTGGTTCAATCCAATGGATTATTTTGATTCAACCAATGGATTATCCTATACTTAAACCATTTGATGGAATGTGGATTATTCATGGGTTGATCATTTTACTTTCCCTAATTAGATAATCCAGCAACAATCCAGCAACAATCCGTGGATAATCCATGTTTTACCCCTGGATCATGTCTTGGATTATCACTGGTCTTAATATTGATCATCACTAGATTAAGGCTGGATGTGCCGTGGATTATTCTTTAAAAATAATCCATGGGCAATCCGTGTTTATAGAGGTCAAAAAATTTGATTAGAGTATTTTTTAATTTTTCTACAGTTTGAATATATGTTTAACATTATTCCGAACACTGCCCATGTGTGACCGCTTTATTTTACCTGACCGGTACGACCACAACCATTCAGAAAGCAACATTCTTGCTACAGAGTGGTTTTTATGAATAGAGTGTTTATGAAAAGAGCGCCGTATTATTTTTCGGGCGCACAACAAGATTGTAGAATTTTCTGCGATAGGACTTTTTTCCTCAGATGTATGATTTTTAAGCGTCTTTAGAGGTTTACCGTGCGCGTAAGAAAATTATGAACATGTGTTATTAATTTATCCAACAGGTACTAATCCATGTTAACAGGCTAACTTTTCCTTTGAAATTCTGCGCCTTCCTTTTTGTAGCAGCAATATGCCTTCAACCATGTTTTGGTGCTGAAATCATAGCAAGAGTTAGTTCGTCTTTAGAAAATTTAGCTTGGCGGGTAAAGTTTAATGGTCCGTTCTTTAAAACAAGGGTGTAAAATCTTGAAAAAAATCTGCGGAGGCCAGCAAGTATTCCATTCCCTTGCTAGCAAGCAATGTTACACTTTTCTTGAAGAGCCTTTTCTAATTTTATTTTACATCATTATCTAACATATTTTCTGGATTTGTCATTTTATTTAAATATTTTTTTTTTAGTTTGAAAATTAATTTTGAATGTCTCGTTTGAACATACTAGAAAGTTTAGTGGTCTGTAGCTCCACTTGGTTGCAGCATGTGTGAATCAGCGAATCACACTAGGAAATTTCGCGTTCCGCATCCTTTGGCAAGATCTGCGTACGCGGGACGTAAATTTGTATATGTTCAAGAAATGCTACCGATTTGGCTCACGAAAAAACCCCGAGCAAAGTAGACTTTTCTTTTTCTTATAAAATAAAAGTGTTTTTAAAATTATATCGAGTTTGACTATCCAATCAAGTGCGAGATGTTTGTTTTTGTGTCGTCTGGTCGTTGCTGCAACTTTTACTTTTGCACACTTGCAAAACAAAGATGGCGATTTTTGCCAAGGCAGGATCCTGCTGATTTTTTAAGCTGGAAGGCATCTTTGCTTGTAAAATAAGGTTGCTGCTGTTCACACTTATTGTAAATCTTACTCGAGTATCATTCTTGAGGCTTTTTACCACTACCTCTGGGAGAGGAGAGCTGTCCTACCATCCACTTGCTAATGTGACAATGTGTGTGTGGCTGCTGTTGGCTGTTTTTTTTTTGTTGTCAACTGAAATTTTAACCATTCCTATTACGTCAATTGATCTCATTGAAAACAATTTTTATGGCTTGAGGTCAAACCAAATATCTGCAACAGTTAAGTCAGATTTAAAGCAACATTTGGATTTCGAAATAATTTAACATTTAGACTTTATAATTTTATTGGAAATGTCATGTCATGGTTAAACTTTACATTCAGCCGAACAATGATTATTTTGTCATGTTCTCAATACACGGTTCAACGTATTTGAGTAAACACTTTTACGAAAAAGATCATACATACGCCATTGAATATTAGGTGATTGTGGTCAGTAACATTTGTTAAGGAGGTATGCTGCAAAGAACAGACACGTTTTCTTTTAATGGACCTTGTTATCAAACTTTTTTTTCTAAAAAAGCGATGCATCGTGGGATTGTTTCGAGTGTATTACAAATAATATCTCTTTTAGGAACTCCTCGAGGGAATTCTGTTGTAATAATACCCATAGCTTTTTTAGAAAAATCAATAAGGTCTATTATTCAACATAACATAAGAAAGACTTTGTTGTAGTTTGAGATCAAGCAAACGCAAACATTACCAGATTCCCATCAAGATTCAATATTAATATTATGTAGCGACGTATAATATAATGCAACACAAGAAGGGGGACAAATTGTGAATGTTTTGGTACATCCTATAGATGACTGATGTTATTTTTTCTGAAAGCTAGATTTTCTAGTGTGACTAACTGTTTGTGTGTGACATGTGATGCTTGATGACATTAACTTTTACATGTTGAGGCCGCAATCAGAAAATACACTTCCATTTTTTTTTAAATCTTTTCAAGTCACTGCTGCTGGTGGTCATTATTCAGTTCAAACACTTTAAATAATTTCCAAATAAAATAAGCTCTTTCACAGTATTTTACTTAAAATAATATTGGAATGTTTCAAGGGGTTTGAAGTCATTGCATGATTTGCTTTTTTGATTGCATGATGTATGTAAACTAGTGGTGAATTATAAATTAGTGATATTTTTGTAAAAATGGATTTTATTCTTTACCACTTTTAGTATGACATCCTAAACTATCAAAAAATCTATATTACAGTGTCACATTTACTGTAATATTTTTAAACTACAGAATCAAAACAATGACGAGAAAGACTCCATTATTATTATTTAATGTTTTCTATTGAACTGCGTTGTATTACAATCACCAACTGGGTCACATCCAGTGACCTAAGGCAGGCGAAGGTTTTTGATAAATCGATTTAATTGTGATGTGGAGAAAAGATATAAGGGTATAACATAAATATAATATAAAACATATAAAAATATACTGATTCTGACTAAAAAGTAATATCAAAACTAAAAAGGTAAAAAATATATAGAATTCTGCCTACATAGAAAGGGTTTTACGTAATATATGTGCTGTACTAGTAAGGACAATCTTTTGAATTTCTTGAAGGAGTGGTTGACCAGGGATTTTCTCCAAATGGTCAGGTGTTGAGTTTTTGACCACTCCTAGTGCCCCAACAATAACAGGAACAACCGTTGTCTTCAGGTGCCACATTTTCTGTATTTCGATCTCGAGGTCTTTGTACTTGCTTAGCTTATCAAACTCTTTGACAGCGATGTTTCAGTCACTTGGGACACTCATGTCGATGAGCAAGCAAGTTTTTTCTATTCTGTCTTTGACAACAATATCTGGACGGTTGGCTTTGATAGTTCTGTCAGTATTGATTGGAAAGTCCCACAAGATCGTGACGTTTCTGTGTTCTACAACAGCTGGTGGGTGGTGCTCATACCAGTTATCAGCCTCTAACTCGATTCCATAGTGTTTACAAATACACCAGTGAAGGTACTGGCCTACACGGTCATGGCGTTTTACATACTCATTAGGAGTCAAGATAGGGCATCCAGAAACTAAATGGTCTATCGTCTCAACGTGGGCATTACAGAACCTACAATTTGGGTTGGCACCATTCTTCAAGATTTGCCTGGTAATTTCGGGTCGAAAGACTTTGATCCTGGGCAGCAAGTATGAAGCCTTCTGTCTCTGCTTTAAGTCCTGAGCTCCTCAGCCACTGATGGGTTGCATTCTGATCAACATCAGCTCGTTGGCTTTGGAGAAAGAACTGTCCGTGTAGAGGCTTCTGGCTCCACTTCTGCTGGAGTTTTTGTTGTTCTGCTTTTTTGACCCTTCTCTTTACACTTTTCGCGACTTTGGTCGCAGGAAGATCGTCTGGTGTGATTTCTTCAAAGTCCATATCGACCTGTCACCTGAATTTCCTAGCCTCTTTGACTATCGAGTGTCCTGCTTTTGAAGTTTCGTGTCTATGAACTAATTGCATCATCCAATCATTAGAATGTTCTAAATATATGTTCATTCCTATAGTGGCTGTTCGATACGCCATCTCAACTTGGAGTAGTCCTCTCCCTCCTTTATCCCTTGGCAAGTAAAGACGATCAACATCTGACTTAGGATGGAGCATTCTATTACAAGTGAGAAGTTTTCTAGTTTTCCGGTCAAGACGTTGTAGATCGGATACATTCCAGTTTATCACGTTAAAACTATATTGGATGACAGGGATAACTAGGCTATTTATGGCTTGGATCCTATTTTTAGAGTTCAACTCCGTTTTTAATACCATTCTAATGCGACGGTAATATTCCTTCCGAATCTTTTCTTTCATTTTGGCATGCTGTATACCATCTCCCTCATAGACACCTAAGTATTTGTAGCAATCCTCGGGGTCTAGTTCCTTTATTGTGGTGTCAATATCAAGAATTATGGATGGTTTCTTATGGATTCTACCTCGGAGAAATGACGCCTTCGCACATTTATCAAGGCCAAACTCCATACAGATGTCTTCACTGAATTGCCTTACTGTTGTCAACAGTCCCTATCATTCTTGGCAAACAGTTTCAAATCATCCATGTAAAAAAAGTGAAATATGATGTGGTCAAAGATTTTATAGCCACATTCAGTGCCGTTGAGCTCGTTAGAAAGTGGAACAAGAGCTAAACAGAAAAGAAGGGGAGATAGAGAGTCTCCTTGGAAGATACCACGCTTGATGTTCAAATACTTGGATTCGACTATTCCATTTGCATATGACATATGAAGTTTGGTTTTCCAGCTAGCCATTGAACCTCTCAAAAAGTTAGAGATAACTGGTGAAATCTTGTACAGATCCAAAGTTTTCAAGATCCAGTCATGAGGAACACTATCAAAAGCTTTTCTATAGTCTATCCAAGATGTGCTCAAATTTTTGGAGCGAGTACGACAATTCTCTAAAATCATGCGGTCAATTAAAAGTTGGTCTTTACAACCATAAGAATTGCGTTTACGGGGTTTACATCCTTTCTGTTCGTTTGGAAGGACATTATTTTCAGAAAGAAATATGTACATACGTTCAGTAAGTAAAGAAGTAATAAGTTTGTATGTAGTGGTTAGACATGTAATTGGACGATAATTTTTTGGGTTTTTTGTATCCTCTGACTTTGGTAACAGATAAGTAACGCCTTCTGTCATCCAGTCAGGGATGTTTTCAGGGTTTGATAGGCAATCATTAATACAGATAGTAAGATGTGTATGAATAAAAGAAAGAGAGTTCAACCAGTAGTTTGGAATTTGTCTACGCCTGGTGATTTCCACTTGTACGTCTTGCCTATAGCAGCACGGACCTCCTCAACAGTAACTTCTTCCCAATCTTGATGATTCAAATCACTAACCCTAATTTCTTCCCTTTCAACCCATGCTGCTTCTTTGTTATAATTCTTTTCTTTCCCCCAGATGTCATTCCAAAATTCAGTAACTTGCTCTACGTCTGGTGGATTGTCAACCGAAATTGAACCTTTTCCAATCTCTCTGTAAAACTTCTTTGCGTCCACTTTGAAAACTTTGTTCTGTCTAAAAAATTTGCTTCGTTTGTCAAATCGGCGAGGTCTTTGTGCCTTTAATTGCATTACTTGTTTAACCTTTTCTTTGGCACTTGCCAGTGATGCATTGTCTAAAATACGGTGTTTTGTTCTAAGTCTTTTGCTCTTTTTTGTTTTAACTAAGGTGCCTCTACTCATTTCGTCAAGGATAGAGCTCTCTGCACGCAGAGTCTCAATCTCTTTTTGAAGTTTTTGTTTCTATTTTGGGGGTTTGTTATGGTGTTTCGATTTAGTCTTCTTTTTCACCTTAAGACCAAGGTTTTCAGTTGCTGCCTTGGCTGTAGCATAAATCAAAATATTGACAGTAAACATATTATAGGTTGTGTCACCCTCTTCGTCAAATATTTTTTTCAGAGCAAAGTTGTAAATTCTTACCTTTTTAAGTACCTTGGATGTGAATGGTAATTTGGGTAAGGATTCCCTAGTGTGGAAGTCAGTAAACATACGAATGATATCATCACGAGCTTCAGAAATTTGGTTTTCGTTCTCCTGGATGAATAAAGCATCTAATAATTCTTCCACGTAAAGTTCGTCTCCCTCGGTTTCTTCATTTTCTTCAAACTGACCAGGATTTCTGACTTGCTCAATCATGCGTTCTACTTCATTCAGATTAAGATTTCTGACATTAACAACCGGTTCTAAAGTTTCTTCAGAGTTCATTTCTGTAGTTGTACACTGCTGAGCTTCCTTTCTCAAATAATCAATTTGTGCGTCGTTTAATCTTTTATTTTTAATTATGTCTCTGCGCACATTTGCTAGTTTATTAGGATTCAAGTAACCACGAAAATCCTTTCCTACTATCTTTCTCCACTCGTTATAAGTTTGTTGTGTGAGAGTTGTTTCTGGGTTTTGCTGTGCTTTATAAAAAGCACGAAGGACGTTTTCATAATCCTCGATGGCCCATTTCATTCTTTTTTGTTTTTTTGATGCTGGTTTTTCAATCACCACAGGATCAGGAGTAGGGACTTCCCGGTTCTGATATCCTTGTAGTCAGGGAGCAGAGCGCCAAAAAAACACAAAAAGTTGTATTTTCTTGGGACAATTTGAAACCTACATGAAAAGAAAGCTTACACTTCACAGATTCCAAAACACTTTACTTGCCATCACGAATTTACTTGCAGACCTTATAATCTTTCAAAACATTCTTCTTTTTCTTGTTATCAAAACATCGTTATCAATCCGCTATCTTTCTTCATGTTGTTGAAAGTTTTAAAATTATCTCGCGATATGGGAAAATTTTGTCAGGGGGTTTAACACAATAAAAAAATAAACAATAGACTTATTTTTACTACACAAAGTAACTATTTTATTTCATTATCTATCTACTTAATTCTAAAGTTTTACAATTCTATTGTTAAGTTTCAAATATTAATAGAATTTTTTAACTTTCTTTTTAAAAGCTTAAGCTATTTAGACCCCCGTTTTTTACTTTCGTCATAATTATATACGTCATATGTAAACATTCGAAAAAAAAAACCCGCGAAAGAATTTTTTTTTTTGGTGAGACGAAAGGCCATGTGTTTTTTCGAAACATGAGTTGCGTGTGTGTTATTTCTGTCTAAATCTCGGTTTAAATTTCAAAATGGATGAAGAAGGAGCAGAAGAAACCAATGAACTTCAGGAACTTTGTCCATTTCATTCTAATTTATACAAAAAAGAACCTTACAGACAGTTTAAAGAGAAATCATTTGCAACAGCATTAAATGCAAGGTAAAAATTTTTTCTCTCAGCTTATTTCCAATTTTCATTTCACCCCAGCCTTTCTGGGTTAATGTTGGTCTTAAAAGCCTATGAATTGGCAGGGTCCAGTCTTCAACATATCTTTGCTTCTGCGTCTTGACTCTGGAGTAGATAGGTCACCCTTGTAAGTGTTTTCTGCTTAATGAGGCTCAGACCTTAATATCTAAGGACTCCTTTTCCAGTTTTAAGACCATTTTTTACTATCAAGAGAGGTTAAAATGGCTCCTGGGAGAATTGCTATCACTTTTTTTCCATAAGATCCTATTTACACTGAGAAAAAAAACTACCCTCTTATCGCCCTTAGAGAAAACCCTGTCATTTTTTCACATAAGGCTCTATCTACATTTAAAAAGAATTTGCTATTTCTGATTCTGTCTGTCAATTTTTTTGATTAAGGCCCCATCTACACTATGACAATAATTACTGGCTCTTTCTTGGGAAAAACCCTGTCATTTTTTTACTTAAGGCCCCTTCTACACTAAGAAAAAATTACCAGTTCTCTGGAGAAACCCTATCATTTTTGTACTTAAAGCTCCATCTATTCTAAAAAAAGATTTACTAGTCTTAGGCAGAAACCCCTATTATTTTATTATTTAAGACCCTATCCACACTGAGAAAAAACTTGGTGTTTTACTCGTTACTCACTTGTAAGTAAAGCATGATCTATACAAGTTATGAAACTAAGGTTCCTATGATACTCTATAGGCACAACCAGTAGATACATAGCCTTGTTTTACAGCCCTTGTAATTTCATTTCTTTAGTAAAACTCGAGATGACACGCTTGTGATTGAAATTCTCGAGCATCGCGATGCAATGAAAAATGTGAAGTTTCATCAAAAATGTCTTGACCGCTACACCAATAAAAAGGCCCTCCATAAAATCGTGAGAGATAAAGAGCAGGCAGAGCTGGAAGAAAAGGCTAAAGAAAAGCGAGCACGACTGTCTATTGAACCCAGAAAATCACATCGTCCAAAAGAAAACTCGGGTATGTTGTAACCTAAAAATTGTTCCGAATTTAAAATTACTGGAAAAAAATATGAGATTATTATGTTTTGTTTCAGTCTGAAACAAAACTTGATAATCTGAAACAAAAAACTTGATAAGCTTTTCATAGGCTTAAGAACTATCTTGGTTAGGGGATAAGGGAAAGTTTATACCGTCAATATATCTGGCGCGAATCATTAGAAATATCATCTCCCGGGCATTCGTTTGCTATTTCATGATCTTGACATTACGTCCACAACATCACACCCGTCAGTTAAATCAAAATCTGCTGGATAGCTCTATGGGTATGGTGTTAAACCAATGTATTTTTTTTAGATTCTAAGACTCGTAAAACCATCGCACCCAATGAATGCGCCATATGTCGGAAGGATAAAACTTCACCATCAAACAGTGGCTATGAAAAATTGAAAAAATGTGTGACGCAGTACAGTGCAGAAAGACTGAAAAACACGTCGGACCAAAAACAAGACAAGCCTCGTCTCATGGCTGATCTGGCAGGGAAGGACTGGAACAACATCGTGACATTTGAAATCCAATATCACAAATCTTGCTATCGAGATTACACAAGGAATGATCACACTTTAATTGATGCGGAAAATGAGTCTTTTCTCGATCTTTGTGAATGGGTTGATGAAAAATTACATACCGATGCCATAGTGGGAACCCCCCCCTAACTTTAGGGGGGGGGGGTTGGAGGTTTTCAGAAAAATTTAAGCAGGTGGGGGTTAGCCTGCTCACAAATCTTAGGTGGGGGTTACCCTATACAGGTGGGGGTGACTTTTTTCAGGTGGGGGTTGGAGAGTTTATTTACTAGTTTTCTTATTTTGACTCAAAAACTTTCTTTCAACCCTGCTCATCATAAACATATACATTGACAGTAAAAATCTATTTCTTCCCAAGTCTAATAATTATAACAAAAGATGTATGAAGTATAAAAAGCATAGAAATTATTTTCAAGTGATTAACCTTGCTTACCCTCAAAATTGTTAAAACAGTCAAAAACCTTTTTCAGGTGGGGGTTGGAAACTTTTCAGAATTTAGGTGGGGGTGGTCCAAGAAGGTGGGGGTTGGGTCGGTAGCATTTTTCAGGTGGGGGTTACCCTATGCAGGTGGGGGTGACTTTATTCAGGTGGGGGTTGGAGGGGTGCTGCCCACTATGGATGCATTGGATATGTACAACATTGAAAGTAGGAAAAACTTAAAGGACTCACGACCTCTTGCCGATAAAATTGTGGAACATTTCAAAGGTGATGTAGCGATTTGGGAACCAGCATATGGAAAACACTTTTTTTATCGAAGCTCGTGGTGCGTTGGTGAGATGATAGATCACTACAGACGTCAAATAACTAAAATGCAATGCGAGATTGAAAATAAGAAAGAATTGTCAAAAAAGGAGGAAACTGTTAAAACTGCTGCACGTATCTTGCGAAAGGAAGTGAAGCATGCTCCAAAAACGTATCATGGTTGGCCACCAAAAGCTGCTAGCCTTTTACGTAGGAAAACCAAACTACCAAAACTTACCACAACATTCTTAACCAATCTACTTTGTGCAAGAAAAGATCGATGCTCCAAAAGACGGAAAGCTATCATTAATTCTATTGGCCAAGACATAATTTACAACGTAACAAATGCCAAACACAAAACATCAAAACATGTCCTCTTTTCCCTTTGTACTAAACGTCGGACTGGTTCAAAGAGGCTGATCAACTGGCTCAACAAGTTTGGTCATGGAATCTCCTACGATGAAACCTTGTTTGTTGAAACAACACTTGCAAAGGACGAGGTTGAAAACCAAGAAACAAGAAGCTACTGCCCATCTGTTCTCGAAGCAATGAGGTATTTTCTAGAACAAGCTTGCTTTTATGCAAAGGTTTAACTTTCACTTTCTTATAAATTTCTATTTTCTTCAAAATTGAATTGTTTCTACCTAAAAATAACCCACTTTGCACAGGAACTGTTTATTTTTTTCATTATACAACAACAAAATCAAAAAAAAATACATCTTCTTTTTAGGTTTCTAACCTTCATTTGGGACAATAACGATATCAATCCTGAAACACTTACTGGTACGTCAATGCATTGCACCAATGGTATCGCTGTTCAAGAATCGACTGGTACTGGCATTCCAAATGTTGGGTTTGTACGCAATGAAAAACCTAGCAGAAAAAGGTCATTTTCATCCTTGCCTAATCAAATTGCTCGCTATACGTCTTCTAAAAGAGTTAGTCCAGGTGACTTGAAAGATGTTCAAATCAACGAATGTCCTGACATATCCCGATCTGAATACTTGGATTTTATTTGGACGTTGTGTAGCGAAAAGAACCCCACAACAATACCGAACTGGACAGGCTTCAATTATCTTTTACACGAAGAAGGAAGCCAAGAACCACTGCAGACGGTGACATACTTACCAGCCATCGACCAATCACCAACAAAGTTAGACACAGTTTTGGAGCTCCTCCTACAATCGAAAGCGAAGGCTGAATATCTTGGATTGAAAGAAACAGACATCGTGGTCGACCAAGCAATCTATGCCAAAGCTGTTGAAATCCTTCAAAACCCAGCTTACTTAGATCTAAAGAAGTTCATCGTGTTGAGAATGGGGGGATTTCACATAGAATGTACCTTCATATCTGTCATTGGAAAACGATTTGCAGATGCTGGACTAAGAGATTTGTTGATTGAAACTGGTCTTTTTGGTAAGAAAATTTATCTCTCATAGAGGGGCTTATGAATTTATTTGAATGTCCTTAAGTATGCATTAATGTCTTAGATCTCTAACTATTAAGTTTTCTAAACTCATGATATAAATCAATTTTCACTTTACTTCTTTTAAATAGAGGAATGCCGCACAGACAGACTCCTATCAGGAAAACATTACAACAATGCCATGCGAGCATTGAAATACCTCTACAACTCGTTTTCACGTCAACGGAACGAACATCTTCTAAACTGGCTTTCTGAAAATGACGATCGTCCAAACCTTTCACAGTTGACAGACTCAGTTGAATTCAAGAATTTGATCGAGGAGGTGAGATGATTCATAATTTGTGTCCCTGCAAGCGATTTAGAGCACATTCAAGATCGGCCAGGATCGGCCAAGTAATTCTACGGCCCAAATCGGCCTGGTCCGGTTCGGATCGGCCAAGTCCGGTCTGGATCGGCCTATAACGGCCAGGTCCGGTTTTGGCAAGTTACAAACCTGATAAAACAAAAATAATGATGTTCGGCCAATGTAAGACCGGTCTAGGCCGATATGGACCGGTCCAGGCCGATACGAACCGGTCCAGAATGTCTTACGGAAGCCGAAATACTAATTATAAGCAAAATTGTTTTCAAACAGTCAGCGTTTTCGTCGTAAATCACATACTCCCTTGTATATCATAACCTTGACTCACTCGCTCTTATGAATCCATTTAGAAAAGATTGTTAGAAACCCTCCTTAGAATAGAATTGCACTGCGTCCCTTTGTTAGTTTATTTAGACATCCCTGTATCATTTACATATCTCCCCTGTCAAAACTTGCATGTCAATATTTTTCTTCGTATTTCATACACAGCTAGTAAAGTAACACCAAAACCAAAAGGAATACCAATTGCTTCGACCTTTTTACTAACGACAGCACAATCTCTGAAAAGGAAACTGTTACTTGCCTTTCCTTTGCTGATATTCCAATAATACCAGTAATCTATTAGCTCATGAAAAATTATTCTCGTGATGGTTTTAGTGAAAACAAAAAAATGAAAATACTTCCTTCTTCTTGCTTCTGTTGTGGTTCTTTTCCTTTTGCTTTTGTTTTGATTTTAGAGTCAGAGACTTTTCAAAACAATTGGAAAACCTTTTTAATAATTTGATCGAACAATTTTCAAAACATTCAAACGTTCTCTGGAGTTCATTCGAACACTTTACAAAAAGATTCGAAAGTTTTTTAAGCACTCGAGATTGTAAACAAAAAACCGTCATACGAAAAAGAGTTGCTTGTTTGTTTTCAGATCGGACTTGGCCGAATTTGGCTGATTTGGACCGGTCTATATCGGCCTTTGTTTAGAGAAAAGATTTAGAAACATGGCTCAGCTAAGATCGGCCTAGATTGGCCAAGATCGGTCAAAATCGGCCAGGAACGGTCCAGACCGGTCCATATCGGCCAAAAGTTCGGCTTTTTAAGGATCGGCCCATTTTCAATGTGCTCTAAATCGCTTGCAGGGACACATTTTATACATATTTTATACCCTCGTATTTGCTTTTGTTAACCAGTTTAAACTCTTTAAATTTAGTATCGTAAGATGACTGAACGATAAAAATTATGTTTATCAGGTGACGTTTGAGAATTTCTCAGCTCTAATTAATGACAAATCATCCAGAATTCGAAGAAGTTTTGGCAGAACACAGGAACGTGCTTCAAAATGAGATGGGACCAACAGCTGAGCTATGGTGCTCATTTCTTGAAATGGTTGAGATACTATTTGCGTTTATACGTTCAACAAGACTTGGCCTTTGGGAGCTCAATCTTGAAGCCATTACAAAGATGCTTCCTTGGTTTTTCGCATATGACCATCAGAATTACGCACGGTATCTGTCCCTCTATTTGGCCGAGATGTTACAATTGCCAAAGACACATCCCAAGATACACGAAGAATTCATGTAAGAGTTTAATTGTCATCCTATTCAACATAAAAATACTAAGCATATAAAAAAACCTTCGACTTTAATTCTTAATTCAATTCCTCGAATCAAAACACTGATGCATGATAGTTTGATGAAAGATACCAAAGCAGTTCGAATGTTTTAATGTTTTTTTTTAATTCTGACAGAAATGGTAAATTTGGTGTCAAACGGAAAAAAGGACGATTCAACCGAATTTCATCAGATCAGGTCATCGAACAGACTATAAACCGTGATCAAAAGTGCCATGGTGGTATCACGGGCTACAGCACAAATGTTGGGACTGTGCAACGATGGGTCCTTACAAGTCACACTTTAGCACAATGTCAATTATTGTTGGAAGAGGATATCACAGAGGAACATGACCAAAGTCAAAAAGATCTTCAGGCTGCGAGAAGGAAATTCGATAATGCTTGTGTTGAAAAGATCGATCAGACACTACAGTCATGGGGTAACGTATTTGAATCACGAGATACCCTTATCAATATTTCATCTGGTGTTGAAGCTTCAGAAGACGTCTTGTGGATGTTACTTGATGCAGTCAACATTGGATATGTCAACATGATGACATTTTGGAACGAACGCTTCAACTCACAGGACGGCTCCTTCTATTCTCCTATCACACGTAATAAACTTCAAACCTTCAAAGACATGGCTGTGAAGAAACTAGTCAAATCAAAAGAAAAGTTTGCAACAATCGCTGCGGAAAGAAGTCTTTTTGGAAGATTACTGATCCTTGCAAAGTCAAGAGAATCTGTACCCTTGGAATATGTCTTGGCACACTCTCTCAGCCCAGTACCTTGGTCTATTGGTCTCCCTGATGGTGGTCTCGTGAAGACGTGTAAACATAAACTATTAGGTAAATATAGAAAAACCATTTCATGAGGTCTACTAATCTACAGTCTTATCTTCATTCCTGGGTTCGAAGTAAAAATTGCTCTTGCCGTGATATTTTGAATTTAATAAGCTTTTTAATTTTGGCATTAAATTTATTGTTTTCTTTCTCAGATGCTATCGAGAATGCTGTGTCACCACCAACGTCAGACCCTATCTTTGACTGCGCGATTTGGGATGGTATGGTTCTTCTCCAACAAATGACGTCAGTACCCTTGGCAACTTTTGGTGACGTTGCGGAATATATTCTTATACGTATCCTTCAAAACAAAGTTGTATACTTTGTTACCGATCAATACACGACTGGTTCAATCAAATCGTATGAACGCCAACGACGAAAAGAATCTGGAAGTATCAAAGTATGTATCGAAAGACCTGATCAACCTCGTCCAAAACAATGGTCCAAATTCTTACGAGATGGTGCTAACAAGACCAACCTTATCAATTTTCTTTTCAAGGATTGGTCGTCAAACAACAAGTATGCGAAGTACTTCAAAACGTCTACACTTTTTGTCAATCACGGAAACCATTTTCACAAACTGTCTGCTTCAGAAGGAAGGATTCGCTCAGAAGAAGTCGTTGATCTCGCCACAAATCAAGAAGAAGCAGACACGAAAGTCTTTTTGATGTGCAAATCATGCTGTCAAGGAAAATGAATCTATCTGCATCAAAACAGTTGACAGCGATATTGCCATATACGCCCTTTATTTTGTATCGAAAATCAGAAATATCAAATTGTACGTAGAGATGACCTGTTGCAAGAAAAGAAGGATCTTACAAATCAACTCGATGCAGCAGGAACTTGGTGAAAAGTTATGTTCGGCACTTCCAGCACTACACGCATTCACTGGAAATGATTACACGAGTGCATTTCATGGCCTTGGTAAAAAGAAAGCATACAACATCACGTCAAAATCAGAAGAATTTCAAGAAACGTTTGCTTCGCTTGGTGATCGTTTTGTCTTGGATTCGAAGCATTTCCCTGTTATAGAGCGATTTGTTTGTGAGCTCTACGGCATGAAGACCTGCAAAAACACTGATGAAGCTCGATACTTGAAGTTTTGCAACAAAAAGAAAACACCCAAACCCCAGAAATTGCCACCCACACGTGACGTCCTTCTTTGTCATTTGAAGCGGGTTAATTACGTAACTGCAATCATCCGAAGATCATTGGAGACCTTTCCTGTGATTCCCCAGCCTGACAAAGTGTACGGATGGATTTTGGAAGATGGTGTTTTAGAAATTCAATGGATGTTAAGAAATCCCATTCCAAAAGAGCTGGTTGATCTGATTTCATGCAATTGCAAAAAGAATATGTGTGAGACGAATGTTTGTATTTGCTGCTCGCACAACCTCAAATGCACTGACCTTTGTGGCTGTAAAAATGGATGCAAGAACAAATGTGATGAAGACGGTATGGACGATGACGGTTTCAGCGAGAATGATAGTGAAGATGATAACGATTATGAAATAGATTTTGCGATTGAAATGGAAAACATGATTTACAGTGAAACCGATGCTAGTACGAGTGAAGATGACTCCTCCGAGTCTGAGAACGAACAATAGTATATTTGATATCTTTGTAGTCTATTTCCAATATTTAGACATATGGTCACTTAAAACGTTAGTATTTTTTTGTTCACCAACTTTATGGTAATATATTTTTTCTTTAGAGACGACGTTTTTTCAATCCCATTGATTCTATTCTCTAAGTCGATTCTTGTCCTTAAAATACACACTTTTATTTAGGGTTATTGCTGCTATTTATGATAATTTTTGATTTAAGATAAGAGTTCAAAGAAAGATCACCATTCTCATATGTAATGTAATCAAATGATCATTAATTTATTTGTTCAAAAACTTACATATTTTGAGGATATTCTGGTCTGTAAAATACACATCTAAAGTTCCTTAGCCATTCTAAAACATCAACCAATTGATTTTTATGTTAACTATTAACTGTTATTCAAAATTTGAGATCCATAACGACGTTCTATTCGGAGATATTGGTGGGGTCATTTTTGGCCCCCCCCCCCCCGGGAATTATCTTTTTGTCATCATTTTGTCCTGCAAGGCACCTCAAGTAATTTCAGAAAGGCAAGTAAACATTTTTGATACGTCTTAGACCTAATAAACAATCCCTGAAAGTTTCAAATTGTCCGGATTGTTATTTATTTTTTTTGGCGCTCTGCTCCCTGACTAATAATGTAGCTAAGGAATTTTAAAACACGACATTTAAAGTGAAACAAGATGGCGGAGAAGTAGTGATTGGAGGTTTTTGTAATTAGACAGCATGACAAAGGTTTGTTATATTTTAGCATAACAAAGACAAACTCAGGAGGTAAGGTAAATTGCGTTTTGACTGCTTTTAACTGTTTTTCTAATAAAGAATATCTTCAAACTTGACTTCACTGTATTTTTTCATGAATCCCTTTAGAAGTTTTGTGCCCCATTTATTTGCTTGAGAGTCAAGTAAACGATATAGCGCATTCGCAGCATTAATCTTCGATACACATTTTGGCGGGACGACGCTAGTGTGACTAAACTGCATGGCTGTATCATTTTTTTTATGCTGGAGTACATAATTATTCAACATGGCTGCCTCTTTAAAAAAAGGTCTATAATACAACATACCAACCTGAATCACCTGCATACCTTCCACTTTACCTGCCCCCAGTCACTTAAAAAATACACCTTTCATTCCCCCTGCGCCTCTGGCCTGTGTCTCATAAATTTAAACTTCTAAGAAACTGCCTGGGAAAATATGTATTCCACCCTTATCTTTTATGTATATAAGATATTCTGGAAGAACCAGGTGTATCCTACAAAAAAACTGGGGACAGCTATTTGCTAGCTTGCTTGCTAATTTGAGAATTTTTTATAAAAAATAAAAATCCAAAAACAAAAAATACTCACCACCACTTTTCTTTGCTGAAGATGCAGACTCGGAATTGTCCTCCTCGTCAGAAGAGATGATGCAGATGACTGAATCTTTACTCATCTTAGTCTGATTTAGTACTTGAATCCTTGTTTAAACATTTGCTAAACAGCTAAAAACAACATCACATCATGCTGTTGGCTTGGCTGTGGTAATTTTGATAAGCTAATAGTTTCCTAACGTCAGATCTGCTCTTAGAGTAAACAAGGAGCGCTTGGATATCGAAAGGCGCTTTCAACAAGAGATATTATGGAGGTAAACAATTCGTATTTTTCTCTTTATTATCTCCCTAGGTTTAAAATTCTGGTCTTTCGGGGTTTTTAATCGAGATTACGTAATTTAAACAACTTTAAAAATGGTACCTTAGCTCCGTCTCCAAAAATCGTCAAAAAATCACGAAGCTGTTCCAGTCAAAAACTGAAAAACCTTGCTAGACAGTGCTAGAAGGTATTGTGTAATATGAATTGTAAGTATAGGTAAATTTTAGAGACCTTTTGAGACTCAAGGATTGATTTGGAATTGCTGTTAACTCTTTTCTACCACCATGTAAACACATATTCTTGTGTTGTTAGACTAGCCGCCGTATTGTATAAATAAAGGGTTGCGAAGGAATTTTACTCACTGCAGACATCCTCATCCTACTTTTTGACCCGCATTTTCAAAATCCGATTAGACGGGGGTTCTGTTATTATCAGTTAGGTAGGGTCAGGGTTGCTAGTAACTGCTTGTCACTGTGCCGGGTGGGTGCCTACTCGGCGCTTGGGCCCCCCGCAGGGTTGCTAGTAACAGCTCGAATTTCAGTCAGGTTAAAAAAGGGGTACTTTTACCCATATTATAATAACATTTCCCCCGTCCTTTTTGTCATTCTATAAGTATTTACAAATTTTGTATTCTGCTGTGCGAGTGTGGCTCAACGGGATAGCGCGCTGGGTTTCTGATCAAAGATTCTTTCATTTGGTGGGTTCGAATCCCGGTCGGGTCGATATTATCAAATTCATAGAAAAGTTAGTAGAAATCAGAAAACAAGTCTCAGAAGGTCAGAAAATAGAAAAAGGAGATAGAGAGATAGGAATTGGAAAAACAGAAGGGGGGTATGAGGATGTCTGCCGTGAGTAAGATTCGTTGCGAAGCGATCCAGACTCCACCTCAATTCGCAAGTTGCTAGCAAAATAAGAGACACTCTAAATTAATAAAGCCGCTATAGAGACAGGGTCGTAAGAGCCTTAATGCCCCAAACACACCACATAATCAACGGCGGCATAACACCCGCCGCCGCCCGTCCGCGCCATCGCTCTTTTGTTTTCCTTCTAGTTATTCTAGTGTAAATGGTGCCTTAATAAAATCGAACGATATTCGTCGAACGATCGAACATTTTTATTCGAATCACGAATCGTCTGTCGANAAAATTACAAAGATGGCTTGTTGGTTCTTGGACAGTTTTGATTTATTTCTTGACAAATTCGACAAATTTTGGACAGTTTTGAATTATTTCTTGACAAATTCGACAAATTTGATTACCTCCGTACTTCTTTATCATAGAATATCCACTTGGTTTTGCAAGGTAAGTTTCGTTCACTAAAAGAGCACTCCTCCGGCCCGCGCGACTTGCAAAAACCTCTCATTGATTGACCTTATTGATACTTGATACTTGCTGTTAAAAGTCGAGGGATGATGAAGATCCTTTCTGTCACCGTTCAAACTAATTTTTTTCCATTTAACAGCAAAATAAATATTTAAAGCCGAAGAACCACTGCTTAGATTGCAGATGATCAAATTCAAGTCCGTGTTTCGGCTTCCGGTAATTTTGTTACTGTTCACTGCTAGGGTACACCATTTTAAAACGGCATTTTTCACAGTCCTAGCTACCAAACCGAGAAAGTTTTCATGGCTTAAAGCCAAACCATTGAAGGTCATTTTGATAAAATCATCAGTTTGAAGATGTGATTTATATAGCAAATTTTACAGCAAATTTTCGCTTGGGATAGAAGTTAAAGGTATGTGCACACAATATAGCAAAACTGCTTCGCTCATAAATTCGCTTTGTAAAAATTAAAAAATGCACGTCGTCCGACGGGGGTAACAAAAATTTTCTGGAATGGCCCTTTTAGGTAGCCATTCCAGGATCAAATTGAAACTATTCTGGTGGCAATCAAACCTAGTTCATCTTGTAGAGCTTCAAAAAAGAAGAAAAATGAGGGGTCATACACCTCCTAATGATAAGCGGTTCCGGACATTATAGAGATTTTGGTTCCGCTAAAATAGCACCTTTTTAGACATTTGAGGTTGACAATTTTAGCCCAGAAATGGCATATAAAATGGCACCGAAATATGCTGCTAAAATTGAAAATTCAAGCTTTTGTATTGAGTCAAGATATTCCAAATATCTTTATTTTGACTGCAGACTTTGATCCAATTCTTTTTGTAATGGCTTGCTAACACTTTTCAAGGAAGAAATGAAAAGACATTTTTTTGAAAAAGAAGACATTGCATTGCAAAAAAACAATAAAAACGTTATAAAGCGGAAGTTAAAATTGCTGAACCTACCTATCTTTGTAATCAAAGGGCTGCGAAGGAAAAATTCCCCATGGCATATAATATAAATAACTGTTTTACAGGTATATGTACCCCAAAAACAATGGTACCCCAAAAACAGCACAGTCACTTAAACTCCAATTTTAGAGGTTTTAGAGCACTAGGATGAAAAATATTTCTATTTGGAGAGCCATGGTATCATAGGATTATGTTAACTGACCATTTAATCAGAAAAGTTTTCATTTTGGGAAATTGCAGCCCGATTTATAAAAAATTCACAGTTCAGAATTTTCAAAATTTTTACACTAAGGCCACTGAATCAATAAAGAAAGAGACTAAGTTTGCAAACCCAGGATTAAAATCAACCATCAACAGCCATCTTTCAAAGAGATAAAGTTTGAATAGCAGGAATTATTTACAAATCTCATAATTTTGTCAGAAAAGTGAGCATATCGCAATGTGGGTTTTGGGGTACACCTGGGTTACAGAAATGAAATTTGGAAAATCTGTTAATTACTTTGATTTACATCTCTCTTTTGAATAAAACATGAGAAAATAACATGAACACAAAATGTACAACAAAATAATATCAACTATGTCATGCCAGAATAGTCATAATTATGGCAACATGTGTCATTAATAAGGTAAATATGTATTCCTATTCAATTTTGAAACAATAGCGAAGCGTTCTTTGACAGATGGATACTCTGGTACATAGAATTTGTTTCCTTTCATTGGAGTTGCTTTCAAGGGACCAGCTATGATGTCTTCCATCTTAAAAAGACCAATGTCTGGAAGGTGTTGAGGTGTATCTTCAAGGGTTGTACCTTGGCCTATTTTTGCCTTTAAACACCGAATTTCAACTTTATCAACATCTCCATCTTCTTCAGTCAAAAATCTTTTACAAATTTTGCCCACAAAAAGGGATGTCTTGCGTTTTGTTTGAAAACAAACAGCATACCACTTTCCAATAATATCTGCTTCTTTGACTGGGGGTTTGATGGTATTCCACACTTTTTGCATATCAACAATCGCCTGCTCCTCAGGGTCATTGTTTTCCTTGTCTTCCTCGTCTTCGTATGTTTCATCCTCCAGCGTACTCTCTTCAGACATGTCTATATCTTCTTCTTCACTTTCATCACTATCATCTAAAGTTTTCTTTGATGAACTGGCCTTTGCTGGAAGGATCATCACTGGCTTCTGACCATCTACTTTGCAAGCTGCTTTGCTGCACAACGATCGTAGCACGTTCTTACAAACTGGACATTGTTTGAGCCCAATAGCCAAACATTTTTCTTCAGAGCATGTGCACTTGTCCTTACACTTAAGGAAATTAGCTTTGTTTTCCTCCTTTTGATTTGCTTTGTCTTTCTTGACTTTTTCCACTTCTTTCTTCTTTTCTTTAATGACCTGGACTTGGCTTGCAACATCCTTGGCTCGCATCGATCCATAAACATTTGTCACCCGCACTGACTTTTTTTCGGTCGCTGGTTTAAATTTTTTGATACTCAACAAACCGGGTACCTCCTCTAAGGCAATGCTTTTTTCACCGAGATCTTTAATCAAATTTTGGGCCTGTTCGAATTTACTCTTCCAATACTCAGCTGAACCCCTTCTTTTATTGGGTGATACAATTGAGACTGGGGATGATTCAACAAGGGTTGGATTTGAGTTTGATGAACCAGCCTCCTCTAATAAGTTTTGTGCTCTGCATAAAATCCTGCATAAAATTGACATTTAATGAGGTTTTAGTGATGCCAACGCGTTTTGAACACTTAACAAGTGTTTCACTAGTTGCCCATTTATGCCAGATCCTCGATAGAATAAGCATGAAAGATTCTTTGTTTAGTGAATGCATGTCATTGAAGAGCTCATCCTTTGCGTTTTTGTATTCTAAATGGAGGTTCTTATTAAGCTGGTCGAGCAATTGAGTAACTCCTGTCGTGTCTGGTGGAGATATAAATAGCCAAATGTCTCGAGATAAAAGAAACTTAAGAACATCGTAATCATATCTGGAACTGTGCCCATCAGATAGTAGAACAACTGGCTTCTCAATTCCTTGTTCAACCAGATACCGATCAAACTCTTTGCATGCTTCAATGTAAGTATCATGATTGGATACCCCACTTTCTGATGTACTGATGAGGAGATGCTCAATATTATCTACCGCTTCTAGTGGGGCCATGTGACTTGTAATACCAACAGCAGAGAAGATCACTTGGCAAATAGCAACATCGCCTATACGTAACAGAAAAAGTTGTATAAATTATTTATAGACATCAGTGCTTCAATATGATTTGTGATTGTAAACCATTTTATTAATGCATAAAAAAGCTATTTTAGTAATTTTATAATTTTACCTGAGAAAGAAACAAATGGGTTAATAGTTACACATTCACGGTTCTCTTTTTCCATCTTTTGGCATTGATCCCCTTTTCCAGCATAGACCAAACCAGCTGAAGTGCCATCAATACCATATGATATAAACTGGGGTGTTTCATCATTGTTGAAGATACTAAACAAAATTATAATCAATAAATCAATTTTGTAGATATTTACAAAGAAACCTGGAGAGACCATCAAATTTTTCAAAAATTTAAAAATATCTCTCACAATGACAATAAACCAAAGTGTATGTTATTAGGTAATACATACCGTGTGGTATCAATATCTCCATTCCATATCCCAGTTTCAATACATTCATAGTTCTGCATTATTCCAGCATCAATCAATTCTTGAGCAAGGGAATCCAAATGGTCGCAAGCCATCTGTTTTGTACAATTTAATGCTCGGTTTACTGACACATGTCCCTGGCGCTTTACTGTCAAACTGGTGTGGGTGGCATGAAATCTTCTCCAAAATGATCGACTGAGTCTACAACGAAAAAACTTTTCAACTCACTAACATAATAAGAAAATTTATGATGTAAGATATATACTTTGATTTAGTAAAAAGGAGTGTGAAAAAATGAGTAGAAGTAAAAACTTTGGAACGTACTTGCCAGTAGCAATTGCGTTTCTTGCATTTGGGGACAATTTCTGAAACTTCCGTCCTCCCTTCATCTTTTTGTTTGTGTAATCACGTACTTTTAATACATCAAGAAGTAATTTAGTCAGCTCTGCCTTGTTTATTCCTTGAAGACATCTGTTTTTGTTTTTAACGTAACGCACAACAGATTCTTCTTCCTCAACTGTGAAGATCCTGCAGTACGTTCGTTCCTCACCTGATATATTTAAATTAGTTTTCATTAGTTTTAAATTAAGAATATTAAATAATTCCTTGAGTCAAGAAAATTTAATATAGCTGTTAATTAGATGTTGGGGTATCACCTAAAGCATTCCCAATACTGTAAGTTTATCCTTGAAATGTCAACTTACCAGTTTTGATTGATCCATCCAAACGACGGTTAATGGTTTCACGATCTTTAATTAAAGGAAAATTTCCAGTATTCAGAGCAGCTTGACCTTTGACACCATTTTCCTTACAAAACTTGACTGCTTCCTCTATTTGCTTGTTCCTCAAGTTGGTCTTTTTTCTAGCCACATTTGCCTCGTCCCTTGTTGAAGGTTTCTTTACTTTTAAGTTAAACTTAGGCTTCATTGTTAATATGTTATATTTTTCAATTTTACTTAAAAAAAAAGAAACTATAAATTGAGATAACTCCAAATAGATCAAAAAACTATCTTGAAAAGAATTGTATTATGACAAATAGTCGAAAAATATATTGGAAAATATTGAATACATTTTTTTTTTTAATTTTCAACACTCAAATTATGAAAAATCCAAAAAGCTGGTGTGGTTTTTGGGGTACACATGATGTGGGTTATGTAGTACATTTGGTGGTTAAACATGACTTAAGTTTGCAACTATATTTCCCATGGATAGTGAATTAAGTAAGAAGATTAGGTGCAAAAAATCAATGCTCAAAGTTGATCCCACTGCGCGTAGCGGCCAATTTCGTACATGCGGGTTTTGGGGTACATAGGTTAAAAATATGAAAACTTTGAGACATTACAGATTCTTTGGAAAAACCATAAAACTAATGACACCTATCAGGAAGAGTTTGTATTGACCAATACTTTAAGTGTGCAAAACATCAATATTACACCTGAACCCATAAAAATGTTATAGCCGCTCACTTTTTAGTGCGGTTTTTGGGGTACATGTAACCTG